>NC_133366.1:54400325-54482155 GCF_049309525.1 Garra rufa
ACCAGGTCGGTGATGACTGGCTGCAGCTGCAGATGATTACAGAGAGACGTCTGCAGTGTGCACTGCGCAGCCGCTGGATTCACATCAGTGCAGCTGCAGAACAAACACACAACCAATGACCTTCATTTGTGCAAACAGTCATGAGCTGATGTGTTTCTTCTATACTCACAGATACAACGCTTCAGGCCCGACCACAGACGCCAGGAAGGCCGAGATGACCCCAGACCCGCTGCCCACCTCCAAACACACGGATGGCCTGAAAACATAAGAGCTGTCAGCAAATCAGAGACACACAGAGAGTCAACAGCCAATCACATTCATCACCTGCTCTCCTTCAGCCAATCAGCATCTTTCTCCAGAGAGTCGATCAGCAGAAATGAGTCCTCTGCGGGTTCGTACACGTCTGCGAAAGCGCCGTCGCGGCCGGCCGGAGCGTACAGAGGCGTCGGGTACATGAGCGGCAGCCGGGTCTAATGGGAAAAAACCAATGCAAGTTATTAATAGAGTTCACAAATAAGGTCCAGTTCTGCTGGTTGGGTGGTCAGACGTTTCTGAATAGATTTTATGTGCCTCACGCGCTGGCGAAGCGGCCGCAATCTGGTTTTAAGTGTCGTTTCACACGCAAGCGGCTTGATTTGGGCTTTTATGGATTTATTTTTTGAGCTCTGGCACGGGGGAGCGCTCGATGGTGTGAACGTTAAAAGCCCCGAGCGTGTAAAATCTGCTCTGAAAACAAGCAGATTAAGAGAGGAGAAGTTTACAGTGTCTTAATGAAGTCTATAAATGCAGCTGCATCCGTCTGAACACGCATCGCTCCGTCACATAAACATGATTCCAAACATCTGGAACAACGCCGCTGATCATTTCTGTCCTTTCATACAGCCAACATAATCAAGTCCTGCAGTCACATTCGGTTAGCGGCTGCAAAACATACTGTGCTGATACCATGGTACAGTGATGGTAAAACTATGGTACTATATTTCAGTGTCAACTCAACCAGAGGTCCCCGGCTCAAATTTTGATTTTGCTAATATTTCTTCTGAAGAAAGATAGACATGTATAGTGATGAAAGCCAATATATGAAATGTCATGGACGAATATTTACTGAGTAATCCACTATTTTGTAGAGGGAGGTCAAAATCACATTAAATTTATCACCTGAGATTCAGAGCCAAATTACAGGGGGGTAAAATGACTTTAGAAAGATGGCAGCATCATAATGTTGTTTTTACAGAGACATTGGTAGCTCTGTTAGTAAAATCTGTTGACTTTACCAATCTTTGCTGCATTATGTGCCAATGGTGACCCTTCAAAAATGGCGAAACAGCACTTTTCGCATTTTTCTCCAAAGTTTGCATGTCTGTAACTCAAGAAATATTAAAGATATTTTAATCTCCTTTATAATACTGGCTCTTAACAAACTTTCCTTTTGGCATCTTTATTTTTAATGCCCTATGAGATTCGGTTCCAGAGATATTGGAACTTCAATATGGCTCCAGGAGTAAATCGTTAAAATGTACACACTCTCAGTGGTCAAAAACCATATGTGGGTCAGTTTGAAAAAATACGATACTACTTTTATTGTAAAGAGGAATGTCTGAAAGAACAAACAATGTTAAAACTGGAGATGTATCTCGTTTCCTTCTGTCAAAACAACTGCATTAAACAAACCAGTCTGAATGCCATGAATATTGTTTTTCCAAAGTTTACGTGCCTATAACTCAAGAAGTATTAAACATATTGCAATATGATTTTAGATTTTAGTTCTTAATAAACTTTTCTTCTGGAATATTAATTGTCAAGGCCCTACATCATTCAGTCCAAGAGATATTGGGATCTCAATGAGGCTCCATGTCCAGATTGTTGAATGTTACCCATTTTCAGTGGCTGAAAACCAAATGTTGGTCTCTTTATATACAGCTGATACTTATTTTATTTAAAGAACAATGTCTGAAGAAAAAATAATGGTCAACACTGGCACATAATCAACAAAGATGGCTAAAGTCATCAGCTTTTACTAACATACCTACCAATCTCTATGTAAAAATAACATTATGATGCTGCCATCTTTTTGAATCTGAAGTCATTTTTATCCCCCTGTAATTTGGTTCTGAATCTCAGGTGAAAATTGCCATTTTGTCCCCCTCTACAAAATACTGGATTACTTAGTAAATATTCATCCATGCCATTTAATATTTTGGCTTTCATCACTAAACTTTTGTTAAACTTTTAAGCTAAATATTTTTATGTATTATTTATTTATTTTCGTTGGAACAAACTATGGTACTTCATATAGCATGGTAGTTTTAAATAAGAAAACATTCAACAAAAACCTTCAGGCGTTCATTATAGAAAGTACTTTACCATGACATTGTATATTTTATGTTAATACCACAGTTTATGGCACTTTCAATATATCTCACAGTACATAACACAATAATAATAATCATCACGGTAATGTAACGTGACATTTTCATGATAAACAGAACCAAAAAGAGCATAGTGGGCATAGTACTATAATAATACTACAACATATTTAAGTTCTTTGCTGTGAATCCTGTAAGCATTTGGTACCGTGGTATGTGTCGAAATACTATGGTACTACCACTTTGTTTATAAAGAAGGGATTGACGCGCACTCGTAATAGTTATTTGTATTATTTTTTAACTTTTTTGATATAGACATGTATTTTAAACGTTATACTATACATGATAATGAAGGTGTTTCTTACCCTGTTTGCTCCAAGCGCATGATTTTCAAACACAACACTCGTGGACTCGGAATGCAGCACTTCCGTATTAGTCACAAGTGCATTATGGGAGTTGTAGTTTTTCAACATGGACTCCTATTCGATGACCCCCAGGTCGATATTTTGTATGAAGGCAATGTGAATCATAACTGAAATATTATGAAAATAAGTTATGATCGATAATGTATGCTTTATGGTGACGGGAAATCAACCTAAAATAGTTTTTTTTAGTCTGCAGTTCTTGCATGTGCAGTTTTATACATATATTGTCATTTATATATCTCTACCGAAGTATATGCTAGAAAAAAAGTACTTTTATTTTGTCCGTGCAAACGTGAGCCCCTCCAGATGGCCCTGGTTAGAGCGTCCATGTGCTGTTTTACTTATTAACAGCCCTGCAGACTCTCAATTATAGATACAAGAGGGACTCATAAAAGACAAGCAATAAAACATGTAATTTTTGCATGCAGCGAGTGATACGGCAAACGACTTGCTTTAATTTAGACATTCCTGGATCTGCAAAAAGGCCACAGCTTTACAGGGGCCACGTGGACCAGGATAGGGGCCCGCAGAGGGCGGAGTCTGAAGCTGTCACTCTGAAAATGTCGACCAAGTGAGTGATGGAAACTTGAATGGAGATGACCGATAGATAGAATGAGGAGAAATAAGGATAATTTTTAAAACTCTCAATAGAGGGCAGCATTGCTCTGTGTGTGTTTTTCTTTTAGGCTCTTGATTTTTACTCCAAGTTGAAGTTTTGAATGCACTGTTTGGCAAGATTCATGCCAATATCAGTCAATATCACTTGAATCTTCATTCTGGATCATACTTAATGCACGGTTAAAGTAAATAATCGGACTCTGCAGAAGCAGGACTGGTGCAAAAATACGTCCAGGTGCTGTTGCATGTAAATCCAGCCATAAGAAAAACACTCGCACTGTGTGCTATAAATCAACAGCGTACAAAACACCTTCAGATGGCTCCTATTTCATTCACGCCTTCAGCTCCAGGTGTTAAACAAATACAGATCGAGAATTAATACCTGACACTAAACTCAGCTGAGACGCTGGTGAAGGAAACACTGCAGAAATGGACACATTTCACTGGAAATGTACTTTAAAAGCATACAGCACTTTCCTCCACAAGTGTATCATGACCCAAAAACAGCTCACGGGTCACAGACAGCAGGGAAAAACAAGGTCAAGATGCTGATAATTTGATGTATATGTATATTGTGCATAGGATTGCAAAATGACAATAACTTATCCCCAGCCAACAGGAAATGTTTTTAGAACTTTGGCTAAGGTTCTGGCAAGGTTATGAACAAACATTCTTAGTAACATTAATACAACGTTCATTCAGACTAATCAGGTCTTTAGTAATGTAATGCACAAAAACATTATTTATACATCATTTACATATGTGACCCTGGAGCGCAAAACCAGTCTTAAGTCGCTGGGGTATGTTTGTAGCAATAGCCAAAAATACATATCATGGGTCAAAATTATTGATTTTTCTTTTATGCCAAAAATCAGGAAATTAAGTAAAGATAATGTTCCATGAAGATTTTTTGTAAAATTCCTACTGTAAATATATCAAAATGTAATTTTTGATTAGTAATATGCATAGTTAAGAACCTAATTTGGAGAAATTTAAAGGTGATTTTCTCAGTATTTTGATTTTTTGCACCCTCAGATTCCAGATTTTCAAATAGATGAATCTCGGCCAAATATTGTCCTATCCTAACAAACCATATATCAATAGAAAGCTTATTGAGCTTTCATATGATTTATACATCTCAGTTTTGTAAAATTTAACCTTATGACTGGTTTTGTGGTCCTGGGTCACATATATATTTATTACTGTAAAATGGACATTCACTAACATATTTTTAAATGTATCTACCTGTTTCAGAATGTTCAAAGAACATTTAAAAGTAGCATTATTTATGGAACGTTATTGTTTGTTTAACATTTTTTTAAATGTATCTACTTGTTCCAGAATGT
Source organism: Garra rufa (assembly GCF_049309525.1). Classification (NCBI taxonomy): domain Eukaryota; kingdom Metazoa; phylum Chordata; class Actinopteri; order Cypriniformes; family Cyprinidae; genus Garra; species Garra rufa. Next base: position 54,405,081 of record NC_133366.1, read on the forward strand.
TCAGAGAACATTCAAAAGTAACATTATTTATGGAACATTTTTTGTTTGTTTAATATTATTTAAATGTATCTTGTTTCAGAATGTTCAGAGAGCATTTAAAAGTAGCATTATTTATACATTGTTTATGGAACATTGTTTGTTTGTTTAACATTTTTAAAATGTATGTACTTGCTTCAGAATGTTCAGAGAACGTAAGTTTAAATAAAGTTTCAAAATGATACAATGGAGCATTCTCTTAACGTTGCAAAGGGTTTTTTGAACATTTAAGAAACTAAACATTTTTAATGTTCAGAGAACATTCCGAAGTAACATTTTCACAACTTAATGGGAACGTTTGCAAAATGTTTTAAGAACATATTTTGTTAGCTGCCTCAACTTTTAAGCAAAAAAAAAAACAAAAAACACTTTTTTTGTTGATATACCACAGACTGCATCCGATCAAACTCTCAAACTGAACAGAAATTGTGTGACGCGTTTATTCCCAAAAACTATAAACAAATATACACAAGGATGAACAAAAATATCACCAACCCAGCTAACAAAATATGTTCTAAGAACATTTGGCTAATGTTTCCATTAAGTAACGAAAACAGAACATGCAGTCAATGTTTTTCAAATGTTTTTTCTTGGTTATGCAAACGTTAAGGGAACACTTTGTTGTATCATTTTGTAAACATTACAGAAACGTTACATTTGAATGTTCTTCGGACGTTACAAGATACATTTAAAAAATGTTAAACAAACAAACAAAAAATGTTCTATGAACGATATATAAACAAGATGTTTGTGCTAACGTTTTGAAAACATTATTAAAGACTAGATAACTTTGAACAAATGTTCTATCAACGTTCCTAAGAAACTTAGCCAGAATGACTTCAGCTTTGTACTTGCACGAGTTGCATTGATGACATTTGTGACATTTTCCCAGCTCACAAAAATATGTTCTAAGAACTTTTGGCTAATGTTTTCATTAACGAAAACCATTACGAAAACAGAACATGAAGTGAATGTTTTAAATTTATTTATTTATTTATTTCTGTGGTTATGCAAACGTTGAGGGAATGTTACTTTTGAATGTTCTCTGAACATTCTGAAACAAGTAGATACATTTAAAAAATGTTCCGTGAACGATGTATAAATAACAATTTTGTGCTTAAATTTTGAGAATATTGTTAAAGACCAGATAACTATAAACTAACATTCTATCAATGTCACTAGAAGAACGATTGTTCATAACGTTGACAGAACCTTGCCAGAAAGTTAGGAAAGTTTTGAAAATGTTAATGTTTTTGTTTTTGTTTTTGTTTTTGTTTTGAAGCAAAACCAGTTGAGAAGCACTGATCATTTCTTCAGGAAGCTAATGAGTACAGAGACTAGTCTTCACTCATCGCTTCTGCTGATCATGTCTCAGATCGTTTGACCCGGCTGTGATCTACAGGAGGGAAGATTTACACTTCTTAGCCTTCCTTCCCCCAAAAGGCCTCTCCGAGGCAAAAGACGTGTCTGAACAGAATTCAGCTGCTGCTTTTTTACTTCATATTCTGCGAATTGCAAGTTTTTATTGCTCGTGCAAGTATAAAGCTGAAATCATTCGCGTTTGAAACAACAGAATTTTCATTTTAAGTGAACTACCTCCATTGCACAGACAAACTTTGAAATCTTTGCGACAATAAAAACTTGCAATTCGCAGAATATGAAGTAAAAATAAACATTCTGTTGTTTCAAACGTGAATGATTTCAGCTTTGTATTTGCAATGATGGGTTCCCATGCAGCTAACAAAAATATGTTCTAAGAACATTTGGCTAATGTTTCCATTAAGTTACGAAAACAGAACATCCAGTAAATGTTTTTTCTTGGTTATGCAAATGTTAAGGAAATGTTACTTTTGAATGTTCTCTGAACATTCTGAAACAAGATGTATTTAAAAAAGTTAAACAAACAAAAAACGTTCCATGAACCATATTTTTGTGCTAACCTTTTGAGAATATTGTTAAAGACCAGACCAACTATGAACAAACATTTTGTCAATGCCACTAGAAGAACGATTGTTCATAACGTTGATAGAACTTGCCAGAATGTTAGGAAAGTTTGGAGAATGGTAACTTTTCCCAAAAGGCCTCTCAGAGGGGAAACAAATGTCTAAAGTGAATTCAGCTGCTGCTTTTTTACTTCATATTCTGCTAATTGCAAATTAAAAATTCTGTTGTTTAAAACGTGAATGATTTTAGCTTTGTACTTGCACAAGTTGCATTGACTACTTTTAGGATTTGTTGCCAGCTAACAAAAACACATGTTCCCATTAAGACCAGACAACTTTGAACAAACGTTCTATTAATGAAGAATGTTTGTTTGTATCTTTGAGAGAAGCTTGCCAGAATGTTCTGAGGAGGTACCCTGTAAATTGTTTTATGGGGTTTTTGCATGATTTTTTCTGCTTTAGTAAAGTGCAGTGTGTTATGGGTTCAGAACAACATGAGCTTTGAGCAAATGACAGAATATTCATTTCTGGGTAAACTTTAAAGATTCAGCATCTTTGCATTCGCGTGCGACCTTTCAGAGAGGTTTACAGAAGAACAGTACGGAACTGTAAAACGTGTTCTGTTCTCCTCGGAGCCAAACATTCAGTTCCTAGATCTGCTCTGTGGTCGCAGTGATGCTTTTATGAGGCTGAAGCTATAACTCGGATTAGACGAATGAAGTGTCTGACTTTCTGCATTAGAAAATTGCGTGTTCATTGAAGCCAGCTGCATGCATTATTCAGAGCTCTGTGTTCGGGATGTTCTGGTCTTCTCTGGAGACGGCTGAATTGTGTGGAGAGCTTTATGAGAAATCGGCTGGCACTGAGACATCAGCAGAACTCGTTCTGAAGCTCGTAAACATGCGGTTCAAAGCACTTCAACAGCACAGACACTTCTTTAGAGGATTTGTACTTGTGAAGTACGCACTGATTGTTTACTCTCTCTCATCTGAGTTTCTGTTAAGATAATGGGAGTGGATTAATTATGTAATGTAATATAATGACATTTCAAGCAACTTTATAAATAAGATTGTAAGTGCGGTCAAATATATAGTAGTCAAATTAATGCTAATATATAATATAAAGTAGTAATACTGATATAAAAACTGGCACAAAAACATGTTCAAAAATTAAACATTTGGAAACAATCTCACATTTCTGAAAACTGTTCAAGCGCTTAGAGGCATTGAAGCACATATTGCAAAAGACATTAAGTAGCAAGCCTTTTTGCAAATACAGGTAATTTACCATAGAAATATTATGGTTTGTAACGTTTATGACTGTTACAGTGCCAGCTCTGGTCCGATCTTCTTAAAACATTGCATGCTTGTTGAGAATCACCTGTCGCATGTGCTCAGCAGGTTTCATGAAGTTTTGAGTTTGTATTTAGGCTTTATAGGATTTTGGGACAGGCCCCTTTTCTAAACGACCCCATTATAGCTTTCCGAAGGGTAAATTTCAACATTTGTTTGATAATTATTGACCTAGAGAGTCCAGAGAATTGTACTGCAGTGTTTTTTTCCAGACTGCATGAAAAACCTAGGACTAGTTCAGAAAAGTAGGTTTTTCATATCTTCTCAATCATTTAACAAAAGATTTGATTGACGGCAGTTGTTCTAGAGGCAAAGTTGTCCAAAATGTGTGGAAAACCATATGACGAACAATCATTCATGTCCTCGTAAACACTTTTGGCTGTTTGGACCAAGACCGTTCACACCAGTTTTCATGTTGATAGGACAAATGGTTGTGCAGTTATGACCATTTTTATGTTTTTTCCCCTCATATAGAGGCATCAAGTGGCCAAGCTCCACAATTTTTTCCCTATTACCTCAGTTTGAGCTCTGACATAAGTGTTCTGAGTTTGGCGAAAATATCTCATCCTTTTGAACATTTTGGTGTCCCTTTGTGACCGTGTTCAACTTTCAGCAAAAACCTAGGGCTAGTTTGCAAAAGTAGGTTTTTCCAAAAAATGCAAAATACCCCAAAATTTTGAATCTGAGTGCATTTGTCCAGCGTGAGCCAAAGATTGCAATGACATAAGTCAATTGAGCCTGCGACTGACGGTTTGGAGTTATGAGCGATTTCCTACTTTTGATCACTGTAGCGCCCCCGTCAGGCCGATTGGGGCGAGCCTTGGTGACCTACGGTGAGCCTACGGTGAGCCTACGGTTTTGTCTGCACGATCAGTTTCTGTGACCATTTTAACAATTACAATAGGGTTTCAGCGCTAAGCACTTATAAATAAATAACCCCTAATAAATAAATAATAAATTAATAAATATTATTTAATAAATTGTGTCTAAATGTGTGGAACTGGTGTGCAGAAATGACCAGAGTTACTGTTGTCGTAAGACTCGTATATATACTCGTAAGTCAATTCCCAACAACCTCTTTTATAGCAGTTCATAAATGTCAGTATTGTAGAAATATTCCAGTAAAATTACAAATATGTTACACACACTCTCACAAGGATTCCAAAGAATGGCGTTAATGCCATTTTTAAAGCATCGGTGCACAGATGTGCGGATTACTGGACGCCCGCTGAGAAATATGTGGAATATATGCAAGAAACCAGTCTAGTCACTTATTAAATTATTATGGGGTCCATGAGGGAAACCATTAGATAGATAAACGGGGTACGGCAGGAATTTCTAGTCATTTTCACAGGTGATGTCTCTGGTCGAAGGGAATGGGAGTCACTCAGGGGTGTTTGTGTATAAACGATAGCTCAACGGGGCCGATGGAGCCAGATTTATACGGGTACGGAGCACGTGCTGGACGCAGGAGTAACGTATACTGTGAATTTATCACAGCGAGGCTCTGGGAGCCACTGGATTTATTGCACCCTGCTGTCCATCATCTTCAGCGCTCCGATCGGACCCGGTGGAGATGGAGAAAAAGAAGAAGGAAAAACAAGCAAAGCTTGCATTAAGGCATTTTGGTGTGAATGTCACTTAAATGATAGTTCACTTCCATAACAAAAATTTACAGGTAATTTACTCACCCCCTTGTCATCCAAGATGATGATGTGTTTCTTTCTTCAGTCGTAAAGAAATAAATTTAGAAATGTTCTCCATATAGTGGACTTCTATGGTTCCCAAGGGGTTGAACTTCCAAAATGCAGTTTAAATGCAGCTTCAAAGGGCTCTAAACAATCCCAGTCGAGGAAGAAGGGTCTTATCTATTGAAACGATTGGTTATTTTCTAAACAAATTGACAATTTATATACTTTTCTTAACCATCTTATCTAGCTCTGCCATGCATATTCTGTACAGACACAGGTATGTCAAAAAACTCCCATCTCATTTTCTCTTCCAACTTCAAAATTGTTCTACATCACTGTTATACTTTTTTCATAAAGTGTGTTTGATCTTCTTTGCACGATCAGTTTGTAAACACTGGGTCAGTACTTCCGCAGCGATGTAGGATGATTTTGAAGTTTTCAGGAGAAAATGAGATGGGAGTTTTTTGACATACCCTAACTGTCTTGAACCAGAGTATGCATTGTAGAGCTTGACAACATGATCATTTAAGGTTAAAAAGTATATAAATTGTAAATTATTTTTAGAAAATAACCGATCATTTTGCTAGATAAGACCCTTCTTCCTCGGCTGGGATCATTTAGAGCCCTTTGAACCTGCATTTATACTGCATTTTGGAAGTTCAAACTTGGGGCATCATAGAAGTCCATTGTATAGAGAAAATTCCTGAAATTGCATGTTCTTTACGACTGAAGAAAGAAAGACACGAACATCTTGGATGACAAGGGGAAGAAAGTGAACTGTTAGTGTTCTTATTCATCTCTGTAGTTGCTCAGGAAGTGCAGAAACAGACCTGTGCATTAGAAAATGTGTTCATTGGGCCTAATGTGTACTGTGTACTCATGTACTCAGGTACTCAATACTCTGGTTTAGAAGTTAGTTTAAGATTCTAACTTGAATATGAGCAACAGTGATGCTTGGCTACTAATTAAGCGTTATTAAACCTAAGGTGAAAGAGACTGCTGGAGGTCAGATGAGAGGTGAGTGGATTTATCCGTCTGTTATTCAGCTTCACGCGCAGCTGCTGCGTGTTAAAGTCAAGCTGGCGTTATACTACCACTGGGTGGAGAAGATACGCAGAGTGCTGAGAAATGGCTCAAACGCTGACTTCAATGCCTCTCACTGAGCCTATAAACATGAGTTTGGCCTGCTTTCACCACAGGACTAATAAATGGCAGAGTGGGTTGTTTTGCTGGTTAATGATGGCGTGTGAGGGCACAGGGTTATAGCACTATCCTCTGGGGCGTCAGGAACCTACAGACTCGTTTATGACGATTAATGATTAGGTAATGCGTGTGCATCAATATCACAGGACCTGAGGTGGCACTAATTCTGATTATTAAAGAAAAAGTACACTTCCAGAACAAACATTTACAGATAATTTACTCACCCCCTTGTTATCCAAAATGTTCATGTCTTTCTTTCTAAAGTCATAAAGAAATGATGTTTTTTGAGGAAAACATTTCAGGAATGTTCTCCATATAGTGGACTTCTATGGTGGCCAAGAGTTTAAACTTCCAGTTTAAATGCAGCTTCAAAGGTTTCTAAATGATCCCAGCTGAGAAAGAAGGGTCTTATCTACAGAAACGATTGGTTATTTTCTAAAAAAAAAAAAAAAAAAGACAATTTATATACTTTTTAACCTCAAATGCTTGTCTTGTCTAGCTTTGCGTGTACTCTGTGTATTCCAGTTTAAGATAGTTAGGGTATGTCAAAAAACGTTCATCTCATTTTCTCCTCCAACTTCAAAATTGTCCTTCATCGCTGCAGAAGTACCAAACCAGTGTTTACAAAGTGAAACATGCGAAGAAGTTCAAATGCTCTTTACAAAAAAAGGTAAAACAGCGATGTACAGTAGGATGATTTTGGAGTTGGAGGAGAAAATGAGAGGTTTTTCCACATACCCTTACTGTCTTGAACCGGAGTGCACAGAGATCACGCAGAGCTAGACAAGACAAGCATTTGAGGTTAAAAAGTATATAAATTGTCAATTTTTTGGTTTAGAGCCATTTGAAGCTGTTTTTAAACTGTACTTTGGAAGTTCAAACTCTTGGGCACCATAGAAGTCCACTATATTTATAGAAAGTTTTTCTCATAATACATAATTTCTTTAATGAAGAAAGAAAGATATGAACATCTTGGATGACAAAGGGGTGAATAAAGTATTTGCAATTGTTTGTTCTGGAAGTGAACTTCTCCTTTAAGGGCAACAGTGGGATGTATCCAACCATCACTGCTCAAAAATCATTGATCAAAACTTCCTTCAAGATCACAACATTCACCATTAGCTGGGATTTAATAAAGCAACAGAAAGAAGCACAAATGAAGAGCTGGAGGACTGGAAGAGTTTAGGTGATGTGTAGGGGTCAGGATCTCACAGGTCAGACAGAGGATTTCTGACGTTGGTGAGGTCAGTCAATGGAAACGAGAGGAAATCTAGCGGGATTAAGAAACTTTATGGCTACAGCCGCTGAGCCTCACACAAGCTGAACTAAAACGCTCTTTACGGCCCATCAGGAGCAGCCAATGGGCTCTTTTGAGAGCAGGACATCACATCAGCACGTGGGAACCTACCATACATGGTGCTCAACGCCTTCCCAAGAGTGCATTTCTATTTAGATGCATGAAACTGACTGTGTTCAAATGGTGACTCGTGTCCATATATGCAAGTCAAAGCATACTTCCATGCACAATGGTAATTCAAAGTGCTTTTCATTAAAAAAAATAATAATAATCATAAAAATATAGAAAATAAAAAGATTAAATATAATTTTAAAATGTGAGAACAAATGAAAATAAATAAGTAAAAGAGAAAAATGTGACCTTGGAAAAAAAAAAACAGTCATAAGGGTACATTTTTTTTAAATTGAGATTTGCACATTATCTGAAGCTGAATAAATAAGCTTTCCATTGATGTATGGTGTGTTAGGATAGGACAATATTTGGCTGAGATACAACTACACTGTAAAAAGTTTTCACCAGATTCAACTTAAAAAGTTTAGCAGATGTCTAAAAGTCTTCTTTTATTGTAATAAGTTCAAATGACTTGTAGTTTTAAGCTGATTTAACTTAAAAACTTAAGGCAGCTGCTGAACTTAGGTTTTTAAGTTGAATCTGGTGAAATTTTTTTACAGTGTATTTGAAAATCTGGAATCTGAGGGTGCAAAAATAAATAAATAAATAAATAAATAAATAAATAAATATTGAGAAAATCGCTTTTAAAGTTGTCCAAATGAAGTCCTTAGCAATGCATATTACTAATCAAAAATGAAGTTTTGATACAGTTGCGATAGGAAATTTACTTGTGCTTCACGATACCATAGAAGAACCTTTTTTTGTCTAAATGGTTCTATAAAGAACCTTTAACATCTGAAGAACCTTTCTGTTTCTTTCAGGTTTTTCAGATTATAAAAATGTAAAAAGAGATGGTTCTTTAAAGAACCTTTGACTGAATGGTTCTTTGTGGACCCAAAAATGGTTCTTCCATGGCATCACTGTGAAGAACCTTTTAAAGCACCTTTATTTTTAAGAGTGTATTCAAGAGTTGAAGTGGATCAAAACCTTTCATCAAAGTTGTCCTAAAACCAAAACAATACCTGTTCTTGTCTTGGGACAATGTTGATGAACTTTTTTTTGATCCACTTAAAATACTACTACTGTATACCTATACTTAAAGGAAAAGTTCACTTCACAGTTTACAATTTACTCACCCCCTTATCATCCAAGATTCTCATGTCTTTCTTTCTTTCTTTTTTTCTTTCTTTCTTTCTTTCTTTCTTTCTTTCTTTCTTTCTTTCTTTCTTTCTTTCTTTCTTCAGTTGTAAAGAAACTATGTTTCTTGAGAAAAACATTTTAGGATTTCTCTCCATAGACGTTTGAATTTCCAAAATGGAGTTTAAATGCAGCTTCAAAGAGCTCTAAATGATCCCAGCTGAGGAATACGGGTCTAATCTATCAAAACAATCAGTTATTTTCTAAAAAAAAATGTATCAAATCATTTTATATGCTTTTTTAACCTCAAATGCTCATCCTATCTAGCTCTGTGTAAACTCTGTGTACTCCAGTTCAAGACAGTTAGGGTATGTCTAAAAACTCCTATCTCATTTTCTCCTCCAACTTCAAAATCATCCTAGATCTCTGCAGAAGTACCGACCAAGTAAACGTGCAAAGAAAATCAAACACCCTTTAGAAAAAAAGGTAAAACAGCGATGTAGGGCGATTTTGAAGTTGGAGGAGAAAACGAGACGGGAGTTTTTAGACATACCCTAACTGTCTTGAACTGGAGTGCACAGAGTCTGCACAGAGCTCGACAAGACAAGCATTTGAGGTTAAGAAGTATATAAATTGTAATTGTTTCACGAGATAAGACCCTTATTCCTCGGCTGGGATTGTTTAGAGCCTTTTGAAGCTGCATTTAAACTGCATTTTAGAAGTTCAAACTTACAGGCACCATAGAAGTCCACTATATTTAGAGAAATCCTGAAATGTTTTTCTCATAAAACAGAAAGACATGAACATCTTGGATGACAAGGAGGTGAGTAAATTATCTGTAAATGTTTCCTCTGATAATTAACTTCTTCTTTAACTGTGATAAATCATCATTGTTACCTTTTGGGTGATAAACTTAGAAACCACACAGCAATGTTTGGCAACCGTCTCCAGCCCTCCAGCACAATGGATGACGAGTTTTCAAACAACAATCGTCACTGACACTCAAATTTACTCTAGTTCTATCTTTTGTATTTGTGGTGTCAGTTTTCCTCAGAAATATCTCTGTTTTGGCAGGGTTCTGCCGTGTCTTATCGGTTTGGACACACCATTTCCAGCTGCGGTTGGACAGGCTGTCCTATTCCTATTCCTATTCCTATTGTTTAACAACATGTTCTCTTCCACAGATCTAATGAATCTTTTCATCAAAATACATTACAGAGGACATCTGGAGGACAGGGTCTCACATCAGAATGGGTGAATGGGTGCCGTCAGAATGAGAGTCCAAACAGCTGATAAAAACATCACAATTATTCACAAGCAATACACATCCAGTCCATCAATAAACATCTTGAGAGGACAAAATAAACAAGTCGTTTGATCATTAAAATGTTTTTAGCTCAAAAGTTTGGGATCAGTAAGATTCTTTATATTTTTTTTTTTTAAATATTATATTCCCAAAAGGGTTCATTTACTTTATCAAAAACACAGCAAAAATGTAATATTGTAAAATATTATTACAATTTAAAATAATGGTGTTCCATATTAATATATTTTAAAATATTTTTTTTTTTTCTGTGATGCAAAGCTGAATTTTTATCAGCTATTACTTCAGTTTTCAGCGTCATATGATTCTTCGAAAATTATTTTAATATGCTGATTAATTACTGTTATTATCAATGTTGGAAACATTTTAGGATTTATCAATTTAACACATCCTTGGTAAATACAACTATTAATTTGTCACAAAAAGAATTTACTGACCCTAAATACATTTAAAAAGTTTCAAAGTATTAAAACGTTAAAAAAAAAAAAAGTTCCATGAATGATGCATTAATGACATTTTTGTGGTTACATTTCATTTTAAAGGAGGCCAGAAACTTTGAAATAACATTCTATTAACGTTACCGGAAGAACATTCGTTTTACAAATATGAGTAGTTTAATATCAGAAAAGAGCACAGGAAGGTATTTCTTGTTTATATATATATATATAGGGAATGTTTCATTGTATCATTTTGCAAACATTATGGAATGTTATTTTTGAATGTTGAACATTTGAAAGTTTGAATGTCTCTGAACATTCTAAGACAAGTGGATACATTTGAAAAGTTTCAAAGTATTCAAATGTTTAAAAAAATTGTTACAGAAAAAAGTTCCATGAATGATGCATATGTTACATTTTTGTGGTAACATTTTAAAACATTAGTAAAGAGGCAAGAAACTTTGAAATAACATTCTGTTAACGTTACCGGAAGAACATTCGTTTTACAAATATGAGTAGTTTAATATCAGAAAAGAGCACAGGAAGGTATTTCTTGTTTATATATATAGGGAACGTTTCATTTTATCATTTTGCAAACGTTATGGAATGTTACCTTTGAATGTTGAACATGTTTGAATGTCTCTGGATACATTAAGTAGATACATTTGAAAAGTTTCAAAGTATTCAAATGTTTAAATTATTGTTACAAAACAAAATGTTACGTTAGATGAGTTACATTTTTGTGGTAACATTTTAAAAACATTAGTAAAGAGGCAAAAATATTTACTATTAACGTTACTGAAAGAACATTTCTATTACAAATATGAGTAGTTTAATATCAGAAAAGAGCACAGGAAGGTATTTCTTGTTTATATATATAGGGAATGTTTCATTGTATATCATTTTGCAAACATTATGGAATGTTATTTTTGAATGTTGAACATTTGAAAGTTTGAATGTCTCTGAACATTCTAAGACAAGTGGATACATTTGAAAAGTTTCAAAGAATTCAAATGTTTAAAAAAATTGTTACTGAAAAAAGTTCCATGAATGATGCATATGTTACATTTTTGTGGTAACATTTTAAAACATTAGTAAAGAGGCCAGAAACTTTGAAATAACATTCTATTAACGTTACTGGAAGAACATTTATTTTACAATTATGAGTAGTTTAATATCAGAAAAGAGCACAGGAAGGTATTTCATGTTTATATATATATAAATATATATATTCATTTTATCATTTTGCAAACGTTATGGAATGTTACTTTTGAATGTTGAACATGTTTGAATGTCTCTGGATACATTAAGTAGATACATTTGAAAAGTTTCAAAGTATTCAAATGTTTAAATTATTGTTACAGAACAAAATGTTACGTTAGATGAGTTACCTTTTTGTGGTAACATTTTAAAAACATTAGTAAAGAGGCAAAAATATTTACTATTAACGTTACTGAAAGAACATTTGTTTTACACATATGAGTAGTTTAATATCTGAAAAGAGCGCAGGGAGGTATTTGTAAAAACAGCAGATCTTTTAATCATCTTTAATGTTCAGGGGATCTTGAAGGAAATTTTTCACAGAGAGCACAAACAATGCATATGATTCCAGTAACACGAAAAAGCCTGATTTATCCTCCAAAAGAGAGAAGATGCACCTATAAAGCCTCTCAGTAACGAAGTCCACATTACAGATCTAATGGCAGACTTCAGACGGACGCTTTTCCGCTTCCACTGATGAGAAGGTCACGTTTCTAATTCATATCAACAAGCCTGTGTTTATCAAGGAAGTCTGTGGGAACGGCTCTGTGATTAGCGCTTAACTTATGACCAGATAAAGGTTTAAGTAAACTTTTAAAAGTGTGGTCTTCCGTGGTGCTCGCCGCAGCGTGCGCTTTTCATTTACACTGCAAATAAGAAACTAAACGATACTTTACTGAGGTTTGGGCTTAAAACAAGTCAAACAACAAACTAATTCAAATCAGTCTTTAGAAGTCTTAGAATCTTGACTTGTTTGACAATGCAACATATTAATTCATTCAGATCTATTTTAGTATGATTTATTTTTATTTAATATTTTGAACTGCTTTTATTTTTTATATTTTCTGTTTTCATTGTAATTGTAGTTGTTGTTGTTTTTTATTTTTAGTAACATTGTAAAGTCTTTAGTTGGACCTTTTTTCTTTTTCTTTTTTTAATTGCACCGGTAATTAAATACATTCACTCACATATTATTATAAATATTACTTTGGTATTTTTTGTAATTTCACTTTTTCTGTTTTCATTGTAATTTTTTTTTTTTTTTTCCTTTTTAGTAACATTGTAAAGTCTTTCTGCAAATAAGAAACTGAACGATACGTTTACTGAGGTTTGGGCTTGAAACAACAAGTCAAACAACAAACTAATTCAAGTCAGTCTTTAGAAGTCTTAGAATCTTGATTTGTTTGACAATGCAATGTCACCAATATTATTTGCACATTAATTAAAGTAGTCCAGTAGCATATGGATGAACTCAAAGCTCCACACGTGAGCTAGAGGCCTGATTTCTGATTTATTTTCACATTAAATATTTTTACTGGATGACACCAATAAGAAAGCGATGTTTTGCAGTCTGCCTCTATCAGACGAGCTCCAGTACGGCTCCAGTCTGCAGAGGAAGGCGATTCTTTGGCGCTCAGTGTTGTTGTGGTTTGTGGTCCTGTTCTCACCCAGGTCCAGTGGAGCCTCAGGGAGAACATGTGTGAGCCAAATGTGACGCTGAAGCAGCACGCGGCTGCCGCCACAGACGTCTCGTGAAAGAGACAAAGCAGAGCTGCATTAGAGCTCAACAATAGGCTCAGATTTAGAACTAAAGTCAGAGATATTGATATGAACTCAAAAGATCTGAGCTGCTCCGCTTTCATTTTACAGCTCCAGAGACTTACTGGATGATGACTGGCGAACAAACATGGAAAAGAATAATTCAGAGTTAATGGAATTTTTTTGGAGTATCAATAAAAAAAGTAAATAAAAACATATTGCATGCATTTGTAGCTGAAAAAAAACACTATCAAAAAAACATCTATCTATCTATCTATCTATCTATCTATCTATCTATCTATCTATCTATCTATCTATCTATCTATCTATCTATCTATCTATCTATCTATCTATCTATCTATCTATCTTTTTCTTACATTTTTAGTAACATTATAAACTTATAACTTATAACTTTTGTTGGACATTTTTTATTCTTTTTTGTAATTGCACAAGCAAGAAAGAAAGTATTTATTTATTTATTTATTTATTCACATATTATTAATATTATTAAAATAATATATTTTTTATTTTAATATTTAATGTTTTGAATTGTTTTTATTTTTTAGATTTTTTCTTTTCTTATTGTGATTTTAAATTGACATTTTTAATACTATTGTAAAGTCTTTTGTTTGTCATTTTTTTATATATATTTTTTGTAATTGCATGGGCAAGAACAAGTATTTAATTTTTTATTTATTCATTATTTTTATTCATTCACTTACTAGCTCACTCACTCACTCACTCACTCACATATTATTATTATTATTATTATTATTATTATTATTATCATTTTTTGAAATTTTTACTTACGATATTTATTTATTTATTCATTAATTTATTCACAAATTATTATTATTATTATTAATATTATATTTATTTTAGCATTTTTTATACATTTTTTATAACATTGAAAGTTTTGTTTGTCTTCTTTTCTATTTTTTGTAATTGCACAAGAAAGAAATAATGTATTAATTTATTTCTTCTTATTATTATTCATTCACTCACTCACATAATATCATTAGTTTTATTTAGATATTTTTTTGTAATTTTACTGACAATATTCATTTATTCATTTATTCACATATTGTTATTAATATGTATATTATATGTATATACATACATACATAATTAATACAGAAATTGTAAATATATCAATATATAAAATTGTAAAGTCTTTATTTATTTATATATTTATTTATGTATTCATTCCTTCATTTACTTACATATTATTATTAATATTCTTATTTTTATTTATTCAATCACTCATTTTCTCATATATTATTATTAATAATATTTTTTTAATTTGGTATTTTTTGTAATTTCACTGGCAATATTCATTCAATCAATCAATCAATCAATCAATCAATCAATCAATCAATCAATCAATCAATCAATCAATCTGTTTTCTTAGTTTTATCTATTTTTATTTTTTACTAACGTTTCTATTGTCCTTAACATATTTTTGGGCCTTCTTTTCAGTGATTTTGTTTAATAAATTCTATAATACATGTATTTACCTGAGCTTTTACATCTCCCTTTCATGATTACATAAAAAGCTATGTGTGATTTTCTAACCTGTGTTTGCTTTTTGGAATGTTATGAAGTCCAAACAGCACAGAAAAACTGGAATGACCTTTATGTAACTCTATTAGGTCTCCTGAGATCTGAAAGCAATAATCATCAGAGTCACACTGAATCAGAACTCAAAATCAACACACAATCGTTCACAAGTGACTCACATCTAAACTTTCCAAATGTGGCACAAACAACCCTGAACTTCCTGCACCGTCACTCGTCTGTTCTGATGGAGGGATTGAATTTAAGGTTTACGCAAGCACAGGCTTTAGCTTTCCAACGAGACTTTCCAAAACAAGGCCATTCCTCCCCTGGTTTGATTGGAAAGATCTTCAAAGATCAATGAGCCGTTAAATAATTACTCACTAAAAACTAATATCTCCCGCTCATCTATTAATGGAGTGCCGCTGGGAGATCGGACATTTGATACATAAACCTCATCACTTCATTTCTCTTGTTGTTTTCTCTGTTCCGGTCAATTGCCGTCGCTGACAGACTTCAGTTACCAGCAGAAAACTCTCAGTGTTTATCTGAAAGAGTGGAGAGAAAATAAACCTGTGTTATGCTGTCTTCAGTGAATCATTTATTGTGTTTTTAATAGTCTGATGACCCTAGAGTCAAATTAAAAACATAATAAAAAGCTTCTTGAAATCAAATAAACACTAACTGAATTAAAGCAGTAATAAATAATAATACTTCTCATTTCAGTTACTTGCCAAGGCAACATTTTCAAGCCAAGATTACTAAAAATGATAAGAAAATAAATAAATAAATAAATAAATAAATATATTAGAATCAAAAGTAAATAAAAACATCTTTGAATCATTTGAAAACTAAAAAATAATAATAAATCAATGCATTTAGTATTTTTTTTCCAAAAACATAAATTGAAAAAATTAAAAACATAAAACTTAAAAACTATATATATATATATATATCTTGAAAAAAAAAACACAAACTGAAATAAAATAGTAATAAATAATAATACTTCTCATTTCAGCTACTTGCCAAGGTAACATTTTCAAGCCAAGATTACTAAAAATGATAAGAAAAAAATAAATAAAAAATAAAATAAAAATATATTAGAATCAAAAGTAAATAAAAGCATATTTGAAGCATTTGCATCTGAAAACTAAAAATTAATAATAAATCAGTGCATTTAGTATTTTTTTTTCCAAAATCATATATGAAGAAAAAAAAAATATATATATATATATATATATAGAGAGAGAGAGAGAGAGAAAATTTAAAATATAAAAAATTAAACAAATCTTAAAAATTATATTCAAATTATTAATTAAAACATTAATATAATATTATATTAATGATACTTAAATTACAAGTTTAGAAATTAAAAGATGCTCAAAATAAAATTATATATAAAATTATACATATATTAGATTCAAAAGTAAATAATATAAATTAGATTCAAAAGTAAATAAAAACATTATATAATATATATATATATATATATATATATATATATATATATATATATATATATATATATATATATAATGAATACTAAATACTTATATATATAAAATATATAAATGATGATATATATATATATATATATATAAAAATGAAAATGTACAATACAAAAATAAAAACTTAAATCTTAAATAATATATTCAAAATATTAGTTAAAACATTAATATATTATTATATCAATGATACTTGAATGACACTAGTTTGGAAATTAAAGGATGCTCAAAATGAATTCATGTGAATCTGTCCAAGAATCAAATGGCTGTATGTTTTCTGAGGTTAAAAAGTGTGTAATTTTCAAATGTATCGATGAAATTCAAACAAACGTGGTGACAACACTTTTTAGGTTTGTTTTATATTTCTAAAAAGGGCTAAAATGTCCTAAATATTGATCAAGAGATGTCTAAACTTTATAGATTTCTCTCAGGATCAACGTATCAGAAAAATTAAGACTTTTGCCCAATTTATGAGTCGACAGATGCTTGTCATAATGGTCAAATACCTGACCAGCAAAGTTTGAATGTAGCGACTTTTAAACCAAAATTTTCCATTTGATCATTTTCAAACATTCTTGTTTACTGTATATGTTCAGTATTCAAGTTTTCGAATGACCCATAGGTATACATACATCTATAACACATTTGTGAGATCCACTCGCTGCAGGTACATAATTAACTTCTAAACCGGCACATGAGGAGACGTCTGTAAAGAGAAATAATGAGGAGGTTGAGGGCAGGAGAGCCAAGATTTGACATTCTGTTTTCCTGTTCAGACGACCGCTGGTTCAGAGCCAACTGGGTCAGTTCTGTCAGATCTGCTGTACACCACTGTACAACACCATGTGTTTGTGTTTATGTGTGTGTGTGTGTGTGTGTGTGTGTGTGTGTGTGTGTGTGTTCAGGTAAGAGAGTTCAACAACCGGCTTCAGGAAGTATGAAATCTCACTCATGTTCTTAACAGAGAAACTATTTTTTAGCAAGAACGTCTAAGATCGAACAGCCATGAAGTTACAGAGAGGTTACACAGTCATCATACTCAACAAAAATATGTATCTATGTATTTATTGTTTATTTGTTTGTTTGTAAGCATTGAAGGAACATTCAGTTTTATCACATTGCAAACATTATTAAACTGTTACTTTTGAATCTCCTCTCAGTGTTCCAAAACTAGTGGCCAACTAAAATGTTTCAGGAAAAAAACATGTTCCATGTCTAAATAATGTTTTTGTACTAAGATTTGTAAAAAATTATGAAGGAACTTTGAACATTCTGTTAAAATGACTAAAAGACTGTTTTTTCATTACTAGGACAAAATCTTCCCAGATTGTTAAGGGAATATTTTTGTGGAAACTGATACATTTTATTTTTCAGGATTTCAAAAGAACAGCATTTATTTGAAATAGAAATCTTTTGCAACATTATCAATGTCTTTACTGTCACTTTTAATCAAATTTAATGCATTGATCTATTTAACCATTTCTGTCTTTAGAAGGCTTTTGTTTTTCAAGCACATTAAATGCACAAATTAAAATATTTTTTTTTTTTTGTCATCTGATCCTCTTTCACCTTATATATTTTCACTGTAAAAAAAAACTTGGTTGAATAAACTTAAAATTATTTGTTACCCTGCTGCCTTAAAATTTTAAGGTCAGTCAGCTCAAATAAGTTTAGTCAACTTGAAATGTAAAGTTGTACAAAGAGACAACTTAGATATTTGAGTTGACTTCACAAAAAATTGGTTTGTTAAACTTGAAAGCTGTCTTAAAATTTTAAGTTGAATCAACTCAACAATCTAAGTTGTCACATCATTTTAAGTTGACTAAACGTTTTTGAGTTGACTGAACTTAAAATTATAAGGCAACCTGGTAAAACATTATTTTAAGTTGATTCAACAAATTTTTTAGAGTGTACTTAAAGTACCCCTGAGATATTTTAATAATTAAGTATCACATTTGCATGTTCATTGGTTCTCTGATGTTGGTTAATGGTCACATGACATGCAGGTAAACAAAGAAGTTTACATTACTAACTACAATTTTTGTCATGTAATTTGTAACGGATTACAATTTGTAAGTAATCTACCCAGATCTGATATATATTCGGAGTATATTAGAATGATTTCTGAAGGTTCACGCGACACTAAAGCCTGGAGTAATAATGCTGAAAATTCAGCTTTGATCACAGCAATAAATTACATTTTACAATATATTCACATAGAAAACAGTTATTTCAAATTGTAAAAATATTTCACAATTTTACTGCATTTTTGATCAAATAAATGCAGCCGTGGTGAGCTGCTTTTTAGCGCAAACACACATGAATGCAATCATTTGGCACTTGTCCATAAAACATTACTTTTGTAATTATTTTCAGCTCTGATAATAATCAGAAATGCTTCTTGAGCAGCAAATCAGTATACTAGAATGATTTCTGATGGATCATGTGACACTGAAGACTGAAGTAATAATGCTAGAAAATTCAGCTTTGATCACAGCAATAAATTACACTTTACAATATATTCACATAGAAAACAGTTCTTTTAAATTGTAAAAATATTTTAACATTTTACTGCATTTTTTATCCAATAAATGCAGCCATTGTGGGCTGCTTTTTAGCACACACACATGAATGCAATCATTTGGCACTAATATGTCTATAAAACATTATTTTTTTATTTATTTTCAGCTATGAAGGATCATGTGACACTCAAGACTGAAGTAATAATGCTAAAATTTCAGCTTTGATCACAGCAATAAATTACATTTTAAAATATATTTACATAGAAAAACTTTATTTTAATTTGCAAAAATATTTCAAAATTTTACTGCATTTTTGATCAAATAAATGCAGCCTTGGTGGGCTGCTTTTTAGCACACAACCACACGTGCATGCAATCATTTGGCACTAATATGTCCATAAAACATTATTTTTGTATTTGTTTTTGCTCTGATAATCAGAAATGCTTCTTGAGCAGCAAATCAGCATATTAGAATGATTTCTGATGGATCATGTGACACTGAAGACTGGAGTACTGATGCTGAAAATTCAGCTTTGATCACAGCAATAAATTACATTTTACAATATATTCACATAGAAAACAGTTATTTTAAATTGTAAAAATATTTCATAATTTTCCGGCATTTTTGATCAAATAAATGCAGCCTTGGTGAGCTGCTTTTTAGCGCAAACACACATGAATGCAATCATTTGGCACTAATATATCCATAAAACATTATTTTTGTATTTATTTTCAGCTCTGAAGGATCATGTGACACTGAAGACTGAAGTAATAATGCTAAAAATTTCAGCTTTGATCACAGCAATAAATTACATTTTAAAATATATTTACATAGAAAAACGTTATTTTAATTTGCAAAAATATTTCAAAATTTTACTGCATTTTTGATCAAATAAATGCAGCCTTGGTGGGCTGCTTTTTAGCACACAACCACACGTGCATGCAATCATTGAGAGGGTGCTCGCTGCAGAGCCATATGGGAGGAGCTGGAGCTCCAGCTCCCCCTTGCTGGAGGTAATGGGTGGAGATAGACACCTAACCACACCCTAACCCTACCCCTTACCCTATCCCTAACCTTAACTCCACCCATTTGTTCACTCAGAGGTGGAGCTGGACATCAAGAGAGGTGGAGCTGGAGGCCATTTGGCTCTGCAGTGAGCAGTACTTGCAATCATTTGGCATTAATATATCCATAAAACATTATTTTAGTATTTTTTTCAGCTCTGATAATCAGAAATGCTTCTTGAGCAGCAAATCAGCATATTAGAATGATTTCTGATGGATCATGTGACACTGAAGACTGGAGTAATGATGCTGAAAATTCAGCTTTGATCACAGCAATAAATTACATTTTAAAATATATTTACATAGAAAAACGTTATTTTAATTTGCAAAAATATTTCAAAATTTTACTGCATTTTTGATCAAATAAATGCAGCATTGGTGGGCTGCTTTTTAGCGCACAACCACACGTGCATGCAATCATTTGCTACTAATATGTCCATAAAACATTATTTTGTACGCGTGTGCGTTAAAGACTGTGCGCGTGACATTTCCAGTATGTTTGCGCGCTATCCGCGTTCCAGATGTGCAGAAGTGCGCGCCATCTGGACGCGCAGGACACCGCGCGAAGCCAAATCGGGTAAACAAAGGAACCTCAGATCCCACGCTGAGCTCCTGTTTTCACTCGATTCACAAACCTCTGCCTCCGGCCCCGAAGGGACACGCACTTATGCTATCCGTGTTTTGGTTTGGTTTTAAGACTTCTGGCCTCTCGAGATCCTCAGTAAGAACCAAAAAGCCGCGAATTACATATAAAAGTTTACACATAAGTCCTCTTTTACTAGCTATACACTGTAGAAATATTTAACAGCGAGGCTATGAAAAACCATCACGTGATTTAAGAAAGTGTTGCTTTTTAGAGTATTTTTCATTAATTTCTGGTCGTGTTTAACGGGTCAGCTATCAGTCTGTGCTGTAGCTACATAAACAGTGGAATATTTTCCCTTCAAATTAAATCAGCGCTGGCACAGCTGTTTTTTCAAGTTTATCATCTCCTGAGGAATATTTCATAAGCGCGTCTGTGGGGTCAAATGTTTTCCCAGTGCTCTATTTGTGCCAAGATACCCGCTGGAAAACAAGCTGGTATATGGGCTGGCAGACTCAGAGTATCATAATAAAGCTATAAAACTCTGAGTGCTTTAATAAACACGTGTGGAGGGTGTTGATGTTCTTCACCTAAAAAACGAATAGTGCCTGTCTGATCTGTTTAAAGTCATATAGCCGTATATTCACACAAACACTGGTGTCAGTGTTGTACAAGAAGCTGTTGCTGGAAATCACGTGACTTTAAAACATAAACACAAATTAAAAACTGTAAACACCACCTTAAGATGATTTCCCAGAGATCATCAACCTGGTGAGCATTACACAGGCTCCAGAGGTTGATGAGCTCTTCCTTTTATAAAGGTACATTTCAAAGAAACCAGAGAGTTAAGTTGGGAATCTTGAGGAATAATGGTTCTGATTCTGATTCTGCTTTAAAAAAAAAAAAAGCGTTGAACAACAAACTGTTGCTGAATGACTTTCATGACAGTCATTTGGGGAACGTCTGCATCCTTCAACCAATGCAGATGTCCATCAAAGTCTGTTGATGAGAAATAAATATTGGATAAATGAAAAGGGTGCTTCCTAAAAATAACAAATTGGAATCAGCAGCACCATTATTCCTTGTTATTCTTGACTTAACTCTCTGGTTTCTTTGAAATGTTCCTTTTGTCTGATTTTTAAAAGGAAGAGATCATCAACCTGGTGAGCATTACACAGGCTCCAGAGCAGGTTAATATCCTTTAGCTGTGGACCCGAAAACAAATGTTGAGTAGAATTATATGAAAATTAGTTGATGTGCTCATCTAAGATGTAGAATAGTTTGTTTCCTCATCAGAGTTGGAGATATGTCGCATTCCATCACTTGCTCACCAATGGATCACTAATGCAGCTGATTTAGATCATAATAATCCACAAGTAATCCACACCACTTCAGTCCATCAGTTAACATCTTGAGAAGACAAAAGCCGAAACAAATCCATCATTAAGTTTTTAACTAAAATACATTGAGTTCATAATCAATAATAATGCTTCATCCAGTGAAAAAGTGGTCTGGTCTGAATCAGGAGAGAAATCTGCAAAGCGGTTTTAATCTTATTTTATTTTTATTGTAATTTTTTTTTTTCTCTCTCATTTTGATTCGTTTTTTTTTTTTTTTTTTTTTGTCATTTTAGTAGTTTACCGTGTACAAGCAAAAACAGCTCTGAAGAAATATGTGGCTGGATTTTGGATTTTGATGTGAGAGACAACAGGAAATGGACTTTATCACTGGAGGAAGCATTATTATGGATTATGGACATTTTTTTAATTGGAAATTAAATAAGTTAAAGTGCTAAAAAACTAAAACGGAATCTGGAAATAATAATAATAATAGTAATAATAAAACAATCAAAATAAAAAAAAACTTAAAATGAAACAAAAAACATAAAAATACTAAAAATGCCAAAAAAAGCCAATTCAACATATTAAATTGTATAAAAGTATATATATATAATTGGAAATAAAATGAGTTAAAGTACTAAAAAGACTAAAGCTACACATGAAAAAAAAAATATATATATATAAACAAACACTGAAAAAAAGGAAAAAAGAAATAAAAATACTAAAAATGTAATTAAAATTAAACTTGAAAGTGAAAATGACAAATTCTAAGTGAAAATATGAAAATAAAAGCCAATTCAACATATTAATAAATTCTATAACAGTACTGTATTTGAGGGGATTTTAAAAAGTACTAAAGTTAAAGTACTAAAATGACTCAAACTAAAAAAACAAAACCTGTGGAAATAAGAAAAAAAAAAATCAAAATGAGAGAGAAAAAAAGTAAAAATACTTCAAATGAAATTAAAATAAAATTAAAAGTGAAAAATGCTACGTGAAAATATGAAAACAAAAGCCAATTCAGCATAATAACAATAAATGCTGTACATATTATGGACTTGTATTTTAGTTAAAAACCTCTTAATGATGGATTTGTTCAGCTTTTGTCTTCTCAAGATGTTAACTTATGGACTGGAGTGGAGTGGATTATTAATGGATTATTGTGATGTTTTTCTCAGCTCTCATTCTGACGGCACCCATTCAAATCCATTGGTGAGCAAGTGATGGAATGACACATTTCTCTAAATCTGATGAAGAAACAAACTCATCTATATCTTGGATGATCTGAGGATGAGCACAGTACGTCCAGCATCTTAAACACTTTGTGAAGTTTGTCCCAATGAATAATGAGATGAAGCAGGTCTCATGGGACTTATGAAACACAGGTTGTTTTGACACAATATGCTCTATGCAACTCATTGAGTTCCTGGCAGCGAGAGCGTTTGGTCCATAGCTAATCCTCATGTTGGGCTCAAATGTGTATTTTCCACAGATTCATTTCACAGGGGCATATGAGATTTACTTTAGAGCAGGGATTGAGTGATTTCGAGGAATTGGCTCCATCAGGTCATGGCTGCGGTGATGCCGATGTTAAGTCTGACCATAAACACATCGCTGAAGTCTGTCACGCGTGCAGTAGATTGAAAATCAAGAACCGGCTCTTATTTTTGAAAAGCATTTAACAACATACTGTTGCTGAATGACTTTTCATGTCAGTTAAGGAATGCCTGCATCCTTCAACCAATGCAGATGTCCATCAGAGTCTGATGATGAGAAATAAATATTGGAGAAATGAAAAGGAGGCTTCCTAAAAATACTAACAGAATCATATTCAGAACCATTATTGTGTTAAGATTGCCAACTTATCTCTATGGTTTCTTTGAAATTTAGTTTTTGTCTGTATTTAATAGGAATAAGTCACATAATAATAATAATAATAATAATAATAATAATAATAATAATAATAATAATAATAATAATAATGATAATAATGATAATAATAATCTGCCACTATTTATTATTGTTGCAAATATGTTGTTTTTATTTTCATGGAAAACAGGACTTTTGACAAAAATAATAATAATAATAATAATAATAATAATAATAAAATAATAATTATTAAAAAAATCATTACAACAGTGTGAAAGTTTTTGATTACTTAAATAAAGCAAAAAATAAAACAACTAATTTAAATATAAAAATGCAAAATATTAATAAAAAATATTACAAGAAAAAAAAAATTATTCCAAAATGTTGTTAGTCAAAACTCATTAGTGTTATAATTGTATTATAGATTTAATTAATATTTTGAGTCCTACTATTTTAAGTAATTTTCCTGTGTTTAACATTACATAAAATAACATAACAAATCTTACAGCTCTGTGAAAGCAAATATAAAATAAAGCAAATAAAGCAAATAGTAAAATATAGCAAAAGTAAAATAAATAATTTAAATATAAAATCTTACAATATTAATCATATCAATTAAAAATATGAGCAGCAAACCAGAAAAAGCTTAAATGACTTATTGTGAGTCAGTTTATTTTTTATATTTTCCATAATAATAATAATAATAATAATAATAATAAAAACATGAACAAATATTTCAGCTGTGTGAAAGCAAATATAAAATAAAGCAAAAAAAAAAAAGCAAAAGTAAAAATGTAAAATAACTTAAATATTAACTTTAAACGTAAATTACCTAAAATTATACTTTTTTATTTAATATTAAAAATAATTAATATTGCAAGTTTCATATTAAAATTTTCAGTTAGTTTAAATTTTTATATTTCCCTTTTCAAAAAAATTTGTAGAAATTTATAGAATTTTATTTTAATTAAGTTTCAGTAATTTTCTTGTGTTTTTTTTTTTTTTTTTTTTTTTTTTTTACTTCAGTTTTAGTTTTAGTTTTTTAGTACATAAAGTTAAACTAAATTAAAATGAGAATCTGCCTTGGCAAATTACTTTTATTATTATTATTATTATTTTTTTTTTATGATATAAAATTTTGGTAAAGCATAGTAACCTGAAAGTCATATGACATATTTGTGGGGAACTGACTCACTAACCGTTGTTGTTTGAAAAAGAGCAATGTGAAGACTCTTCAGAAATTGATTTTCCACTAAAGAAATAAAGTCATATGGGTTTAGAATGTCAGGAGGCTGAGTAAATGATGCCAGAATATTAATTCGATATGATCTCTGGGAGACCGTGTTGATCTGCTCTTGTTTTTTTTACTTTTTCCATTGATTTCTGCCACCTAATCTTTCTGACACTCTCGGTGGCCGTTCGTCTTTCAGCCCGTCTTATCCCGTCCTCCAGCGTCTGTTATTACAATACGCATTCTTGCACCGCCATGGTCTCGCTCCAAATTAAGAGGTCTCCAGGCCCAATCGAGAGCAGCTGAGAGAGATTTGTGGTTACATGCGAGACGAGCCATAAACCGGGTTTCTTGATGTTCCTGCTTCTCAGATGAGATTTACTGCGTTCAAACTCAATCACGGGCCGCCAGCACAACACCGTGTTTCTGAAACCCGACTCGGTACATCTCGTCTGCGTGACGTCAGGAAACACGATGTGTCGTACCTTAACGGGAAACCGAACCATAACAAGCGGATTGCAGTCTTGGCTTGGCCCAGCCGCTGCGTCTGAAATAAACAGGAAAGCCTGGGACGGCAAATCTATATTTGTGGACACACTGATTCAAAAAGGGCTATGTTTAGTTAGAGAGGAGCCTCAAAGTAAACAGAGGAGCACGCTTAAGAAATACTTTGCATAAAATGTCATCTTTTACTCATCCTCATGTCCTTCCAAACCTGACTGATGCTATTTCTTCTGGAGATGAGCTATTGAGTGGTGATTTGTACAGTCAGAAAATCATCCAAACAGTTGCTCATTTAGGCTGGGTACTATATGCCAATATATATATATATATATATATATATAAATGTTTAAGTGTCCTAATATTGTGTTGGAGTCCCAGGTTTAGAAAACACTGTGATTTCCTCACAATATGCATTTATACATACAGTCATTTGTCAATAATTTTGAAACAAGGATTGATTCTGTAAACCCCTCCCTTCCGTAAGCCTACTCTGCTCTGATTGGTCAGCTGGCCAAGCTTGTTGTGATTGGCCAGAGAGGAGTACTCGAGCAAGTTAGCGAGCGCTACCGTCTGTGTTGCCAAGTCCACGGTTGATGTCCCAATAACGTCTTATTTAGCCGCTGGAATGCAAATTTAGCAGGGGAACCCTGACACCCTGACACGTTTTTAATGGGGGACCCCCTCAAAGCACATTTGATTAACATGTTACTAGCATGTTTAACATGTTACTAGCATGTTATTAACATAATTTTCAAGTTGCTAACATGTTGTTAACATAATCTTATCACAATTAGTCTATTATTAGCTTGTTGCTAACATGTCACTAGCACGTTTTAACTTTAATTTAAAATGTCATCAACATGTTTCTATTAGTTTTATCATCATTTGCAGGTTACTAGCATGTTGTTAGCATAATTAACAAGGAACTAACATGTTGTTAACATGATTAAGAAGTTACTAGCATGTTGCTAGCATGATTGACAAGGAACTAGCATTTTGCTAGTATGTTTAACATGTTACTAGCATGTTGCTAGCACAATTAACAAGGAACTAACATGTTAACATGATTAACAAGTTACTAGCATGTTGCTAGCATGATTAACAAGGAACTAGCATGTTGCTAGTATGTTTAACATGTTACTAGCATGTTGCTAACATGTTTTTAACATCATTTGCAGGTTACTAGCATGTTGCTAGCATAATTTTATCATGATCAACATATTTCGAGTGTTTACCATGTTACTAGCACGTTGTTAGCATAATTAGCGTATTACTAGCATGTTGGTAGCATGATTAACAAGTTACTAGCATGTTGCTAGCATGATTAACCAGTTACTAGCATGTTGCTAGCATGTTTTAACGTCTTTTGCAGGTTACTAGCATGTTGCTAGCATGATTAACAAGTTACTAGCATGTTGCTAGCATTATGATGAACATGTCACTATCATGTTGTTAACATGTTTTTAACATCATTTGCAGGTTACTAGCATGTTGCTAGCATAATTTTATCATGATCAACATGTTTTGAGTGTTTACCATGTTACTAACATCTTGTTAGCATTGTTAACAAGTTACTAGCATGTTGATAGCATGATTAGCATGTTACTAGAATGTTGCTTGCATTATTAGCATGTCACTAGCATGTTTTTAACATCATTTGTAGGTTACTAGCATGTTGCTAGCATAATTTTATCATGATCAACATGTTGCTAGTATGTTTTACATGTTACTAACATCTTGTTAGCATAGTTAACAAGTTACTAGCATGTTGCTACCATGATTAGCATGTTACTAGCATATTACTAGCATCTTGCTAGCATAGCATGATTTTATTATGATTAACATGGTATTAGCATTTTGCTAACATAATTTTGTCATGATCAGCATGTTGCTAATATGTTTAACATGTTACTAGCACGTTGTTAGCATAATTAGCGTACTACTAGCATGTTGGTAGCATGATTAACAAGTTACTAGCATGTTGCTAGCATGATTAACAAGTTACTAGCATTTTGCTAGCATGATTAACAAGTTACAAACATGTTGCTAGCATTATGATGAACATGTCGCTAGCATGTTGCTAACATGTTTTTAACATCATTTGCAGGTTACTAGCATGTTGCTAGCATGATTAACAAGTTACTAGCATTTTGCTAGCATGATTAACCAGTTACTAGCATGTTGCTAGCATTATGATTAACATGTCACTAGCATGTTGCTAGCATGTTTTTAACATCATTTGCAGGTTACTAGCATGTTGTTAGCATGATTAACAAGTTACTAGCATGTTGCTAGCATGATTAACCAGTTACTAGCATGTTGCTAGCCTTATGATCAACATGTCACTAACATGTTGCTAGCATATTTTTAACATCATTTGCAGGTTACGAGCATGTTGCTAGCATGATTAACAAGTTACTAGCATGTTGCTAGCATGATTAACCGGTTACTAGCATGTTGCTAGCATTATGATTAACATGTCGCTAGCATGTTGCTAGTATGTTTTCAACATCATTTGCAGGTTACTAGCATGTTGCTAGCATGATTAACAAGTTACTAGCATGTTGCTAGCATGATTAACCAGTTCCTAGCATGTTGCTAGCATGATTAACCAGTTACTAGCATGTTGCTAGCATTATGATTAACATGTCACTAGCATGTTGCTAGCATATTTTAACATCATTTGCAGGTTACTAGCATGTTGCTAGCATGATTAACAAGTTACTAGCATGTTGCTAGCATGATTAACCAGTTACTAGCATGTTGCTAGCATGATTAACCAGTTACTAGCATGTTGCTAGCATTATGATTAACATGTCACTAGCATGTTGCTAGCATATTTTTAACATCATTTGCAGGTTACTAGCATGTTGCTAGCATGATTAACAAGTTACTAGCATGTTGCTAGCATGATTAACAAGTTACTAGCATGTTGCTAGCATTATGATTAACATGTCGCTAGCATGTTGCTAGTATGTTTTTAACATCATTTGCAGGTTACTAGCATGTTGCTAGCATGATTAACAAGTTACTAGCATGTTGCTAGCATGATTAACCAGTTACTAGCATGTTGCTAGCATTATGATTAACATGTCACTAGCATGTTGCTAGCATATTTTTAACATCATTTACAGGTTACTAGCATGTTGCTAGCATGATTAACAAGTTACTAGCATGTTGCTAGCATGATTAACCAGTTACTAGCATGTTGCTAGCATGATTAACCAGTTACTAGCATGTTGCTAGCATTATGATTAACATGTCGCTAGCATGTTGCTAGCATGTTTTTAACATCATTTGCAGGTTACTAGCATGTTGCTAGCATGATTAACAAGTTACTAGCATGTTGCTAGCATGATTAACCAGTTACTAGCATGTTGCTAGCATTATGATTAACATGTCACTAGCATGTTGCTAGCATATTTTTAACATCATTTGCAGGTTACTAGCATGTTGCTAGCATGATTAACAAGTTACTAGCATGTTGCTAGCATGATTAGCATGTTATTAGCATGTTGCTAGCATGATTTTATCGTGATCAACATGTTATCAGCAAGTTGATTAGCAAGTTAGTTTGAATGAGTTTAAATGGATTAAAATAGTACAAAGAATGAAAGTTTAAATAACACGTTTTATGGTAAAAAAAACATACATATCGCAAAAACTATCGGTAAATCAATATATCGGTCAATATATCTCTAATTCTAATATCTTTTTGTGTTTGGAATAAATGACCTCAGAACTTTGACTTCAGTTTGAGTCTTGACAGGGCAGCTTTGTATACAGAAAGAATAGCATCTCGCTCTGATTGTTTGTATACATTCTCACATGGCAGAAAGATATCTGTTCACGTCTATTGCACTGAGCCTGTGCAGTAACTCAGAGCACATGGACGCTGAAATCCAACTCCTTCACATTCACAAAACATAATTAAACATCATAAAACTTTGACCTAGTTTTGGAAGCACATGGACTTCTGGAGCAGGCTTTTTCTAGAGGAGGATGAAACTGGGCCAGACCAAGACTCGAACCCATTGAGCCTGGGATCGCAGCTCTTTTGCTTTTGTTTAAAAAAAAAACAAAAAAAAAAAACTGTGCATTGTGGCCCTAAAACAGTGGAAGTCCCCTTTGGCAAATGCAGGTAACTGTGAATAATTGGAGAAAAAGTAGACGCCTGAAGAGAGTCATGTCCTACACTTTGTTTTTCCACTCCTTCATCAAATAACGGGGCCAGGGCAGTTGGACGCGGGACGGTGCTGAAAGTCTCACTTCCGAGAAGCCCCGAGCTGCGGTTTGGACGCGTTCTGGACACGTTCGGCTCCTCTGCCCTCCGCAGACCGGCGTCCCACCTGTGGGATACGGGACGGAGCAGCATGCGCTGTCATTAAAACACCATTGAAGACCTTTGATAAATGACTGACCAGCATGTTTACTAATGTGACCGTAATGATGCTGCCTGAAAAATCTGGAACCCATTGTGGTTTTTAAAAAGTGGCTTCGAATGGCAAAATAATGTCCCTCTAGCAAAACAACATGAAATATATACAAAAAATATTTGAAAAAGATTGACCAATGGTGTACACAAAAATGACATGGTCAGAAATTTTGAAACCACCATAAACATGAATGCACTAAAATATTACGTGGTCTTAAAAATAGACAGAATGCTGGAAGGTTAAACCAGTTCATGTGGGTTTTTTCCTTTACCCAAATTAAAAACAACTATATTTAACCATTTTTAGTGCAGCTTTGAGAAAATGTTGAAACTTGGTTAAATATAACAAATAAGTATAATATTTATTATTTTTTTAAATAAATAAATATTTGGGGAAAAAAAATCAGAGAATGGGGAATGCAAAATTGAACAAATAATAATAATAAAATTAATTAATAAAAATGAATTATAATTAAAAAATTTAAAATAAAATAAAATAAATAATTAAAAAAGCAATCGTTAAAATATTGAATTTGTATAAAAATAGAGAAATGCATAAAGAGTAAGCAATTTTTCATAAATTTTAAGCCATTTTAGTCCAGCTTTAAAAAAAAAAGTTTTAAAAATTAACTTTTAAATAAATTAATAATAATTAACTTTAAAAAAAAATCGCCAATGGGGTGCTTAAAAAAAAAAAAAAGTTGTTACAACTTTTCACTAAAACTTCAAGACCGGACAAAGAAACTCAGGAAACAAACGACTTATAAAGGGAGTGGCTAATTACAAAGACAGGTGTACACAATCAATGAAACGAGGGGGAAGTCCAAACATGGGCAAAAGGGGAAACCAAATCAAACAGAACAATAGGGGGCGACACAGGAAAACCAAAACAAAGGAATCACAGGGGGGAAAAAAATACTAGGAAAACTCAACAAAACAGTCTATGATCCTGACAATTAAGAGATTTAAGTCTGAAATGTTTAAGCATATTTTATTACTATTATTTTAGCAACATTAAGCCATTTTATTTGTGGCTTTAAGAAAATGTTAACAATAAAAAAACTACATTGAAACAAATTAAAAAATTATACAATTAAGTAACCCTAATAAAAAAGTAATAGATTTAAAAAGCAGTAATTTTATACTAAGTATAGTTCATATCACTTGAGACTGACTGATATAAAAATTTTAATAAAATTTTATTTGGAGTAGTACTTGTGCACAATGCAAATTTCTTAATATCAAGAATTTCTTCCGCACAATTTAAGTGCATTAAGTACAAAATTAGCAGTTTCAATTTAGCGGACTTTAAGTAAACAGTTTAGTATACTAAATATATACTAAAAGTATATATTTATATACTTTTATATACTATACTTTATATACTTTTATATACTATATATACTAAAAGTACAATTGCATGGTATTTTTTTTTATTAAGTGCATAATATGAAAATATATTAGTAATATACTTAGCATGAAATAAATGTATTTTAATTAAAATTTTAAGTTTACTCAACTTAAATATCCACGTTTTCACATAGTACAACTTAACATTTCATGCTTACTAAACTTAAAAAAGGCTGCACGAACACTTTTTAAAGTTGAAACTATTTTTTTACAGTGTATATACTTTAGCACAATCAAATATACTTAAGTGTATATTTAGTTGGACTTCCACACAATTAAAGGGCAAAATTAGCTGTTCCAATTTAGCAGACTTTAAGTATACCAGTTTGCAGGGTATTTTATTAAGTGCATAATATGTAAATGTATTAGTAGCATACTTAACATGAAATAAATGTATTTTAATTACATTTTAGTATATTTATTTTTCACTAGGGTAAATAATATTGGTCTTTAAATACTAAATATTTAAACACTGTTTAAAAAAAGTTGTTTCAACTTAAAAAAGTACGTGTTTGTGCCACCTTAAAATTTTAAGTTTACTCAACTCAAATATCCACGTTTTCACATATTACAACTTAACATTTCATGCTGACTAAACTTAAAAATTTAAGGCTGCACAAACACTTACTTTTTAAGTTGAAACAACTTTTTTTTTTGTTTTTTTTTTTTTAACAGTGTATGAACAAATCCCTCTGTAAAAAAATCTTCAGGATCTAGACAGGAATAAAATTGTAAAGTTTGGTGTGTGTACAGTAAGTGCTACTGAAGTGGGGATTTATGGCTCAGTGTAGGAGAAAAAACTCATTTTGAGAAAACGACATTTAAAACGATGTATGGTAATGGAAATCTATTGACACAAATAGATGAAGTGCTGTAAAAGAAACACTTAAGAGTGTCTTTTGGGTGTTTTTGTGTCCACTAGAACACCAAAAAGTCCAAAATCTCAAACTTGACAGTTGCACGAAAAAACAGTAAGTGAATAATAACAGAATTTTGGGGTGAACTGTCCCTTTAAGAATCAATGCAAAGGAATTGCATGCATATATGATTGTGTCTGCAGAGATCTAATGGGTCAAAGAAAGAACGAAGAATGAAAGAGTTCAAACACACACAGACTGAACGATACAGATCCACTTTTTAAACTCCGTACATGGACTGAAGGAGGCTGGTTATGGCTACTGCAATATAATAGTGTGGGTTAAATCACGAGATAACTAGAAACACATCATCTGCTTTTGATTTCCTGAAGGACCATCAAAACAAAGAGCTTTTGCCACGTGCTGGTGCAAACACTGCAGCATGAGGCCTGCGATGCTGACGGAGGATCCATGAGGAGGAAAACGGCTCTAATACGAAACAAAAGGGCCCGACTGATGATGATGCCAGACAGAAATAGCTCTCTCTTGAAGGTTGGCGAGGGATGGCGAAGAACAACAAAGCTTAATGCGAAGAGGACGGAGCCTTCACCTGGGACAACGAGCTTGTTTACGACTGAGATCTCGGTTTCTTATTAGAGCGATCAGTGTGTATAAGAAACCCCGAGATGGAAATAAAGATGCATTAAGCGGATTAAATGCTAATGGGTGAAAGATGGTGAAATGCACGACTGTTTCGCATAAAGAGACAAAAACAGAACAGACAGTCGTGGCCCTTCTGGAAACCAGTCAAAACTTTTATATAAACTCTTATTTGTCTGTCTTTTTTGTTTTATGTTAGAAATTAATCACATACAGTCCCTTGATGTTGTTTTAACAATGCAAATCAGCCAGTAAATAGACACTTGAGGATTATTTATCAACAGGACAGATGCTGGTGCTTTTGGGCTTCAGATTATTAGTAAAAGTATCTTCACACCTGAGAGTGAAAAAGGGTTAAAAATGCCGTTGGATTTACTTCAAGTAACTACAACGGCAAGTTTTGTAGTAAAACTGAAATAGAAATAGCATAAGTGCTCTAGTGTTGGGGAAAGTTACTTTTTAAAGTAATCCATTACAATATTGAGTTACTCCCTAAAAAAGAAACTAATTACGCTACTTAGTTACTTTTTATGCGTTACGTTACTTTGCGTTACTTTTTAAATCTGGGCAGGCTTTACTTGTTTGTTTTTAATATAAAAAGTTCTATTTTTGTCAAATGTAAAAAGCCTTTTCACAGCAAAAGCCTCAGGCTTAGAGAACAGTAAATTGACGTCTGTCCAGTAGACTGCAGAAGAAAAATGTCAACTCTTCAGCAATGAAAAAAAAAGGGAAACAAATGTTAGATTATCTTGAGTAATTTTTGCTTATTAGTATGGATGAATTGGCTCATTGAAGGTCGGCAGCAAAGACATCGGTTAATAAAATGGGTTAAAATGCATATTAGTATGTTTGTACACTGTAAAAAGTTTTCACCAGATTCAACTTAAAAACCTAAGTTCAGCAGCTGCCTTAAAATTTTAAGTTAAATCAGCTTAAAACTACAAGTCATGTTAATGTATTACAATAAAAATGAGTTGATTTAACTTGTGAGTTGAAATGACTTAAGTTGATTTAACTTAAAATTTTAAGGCAGCTGCTAAACTTGAGTTTTTAAGTTGAAACTGGGGAAAACTTTTTATAGTGTATTATTTAACAAATTTAATTATCACAGGTTTGCGTTGAATTTGTGTTGAGGAACACTGTATCTGTTGTTTTAGTGAGTGAGTAATTAATGCATGTTCACATTTATTCTAGAACTAAAGTAACATCTTGCTCACAATTTCTCTCAACATTTGGACAGGAGAGCTTTTAATCAATAAATGGGGGACAAAGAAAAAGTAACTCAGATATTTTCTTGTCAATTAAAAAGTAATGCATTACTTTACTAGTTACTCGGAAAAAGTAATATTATTACGTAACTTGTGTTACTTTTAATGTGTTACCCCCAACACTGACTATATATAATTGCTTTTGGCTGTTTTGGATTGTTTTGACCTTTATGATCTACTTTCATCAGTTCCTGTTATGTATGACGAAACAGAATTAAATAGCAGTCTGTAAATAAGCTTAAGCCTAATAAGCTAAATTCGCTGAATGTTCATGATATTTAGGCCCTATAAAAAGAACAGACAGCAATGTTTCTGTCTATCCTGATTATCTGTGATTTATTTGTGCCACGCTTGGTTTATTCACTTTTTCAGCACCTTATAATCACTGAGTTTTGAAAACCAGCGATTGGAAATTTCCCTTGACCTGCTTCGCCAAGAAAATGTCATCTGGCTTAAAAGCTGCAGATTTTTTGTGAGTACCTATGTTTTTGTTGTTTTAAAATGTAAAATATTTTATGAAAGCTACACTAATATTGCTTAATATAAAAAAGATAGCCTAATATATAATGCTAAAACAATTTATGCTAATATAAATTTATTTATAAATGTATTTTATAAATAATAAAATAAATGCACTTACCTTTTGAGCATTTCTATCGACCTGTAATAAAATATTCTATTTCAGTGACAAGATTTATTTATTTGTTTTAAATATATAATTAAATATCTAATATATAATTTGTTTTTTAATATTTAATTTTAATTTACTCATTTAATTTATTTTCTATTTTCTTAACAAGTCTGCTCAATAATGTTTTAAATATAAATAATAATACTAATTTATACCCTTATAAATTAATATTATTTATATTATATTATATTATATTTAAAACAAATTTTATTTGTATATTTTTTTAAATTAGGGAAATTGGCTCATCGTTTGATACATTTTAAAATTTTATTTATATTTATTTATTTCTTATTTATTTTATTGATTAATTAATTTATTTTATTTGTTTGTTTTAAATTCAAATGTTTATCCAAATCATTTTAAATATTTTATAAATTTCATTTTATTTTATTAAATATAATTCATTTATTTTTTTCTTACCAAGACAACTCAATATTTATTAGGTTTTTATTTTATTTTTTATTTATTTATTTTTTTTAGGTAAATTGGCTCTTTCTGTCTTTTTTAACCTCTCTTCAGATGAGACTGTATGAGTTTAATCAAGGGTGACAATAAAGAACCTGCACTTCAGCATCACTATTACTATTGCTCAAACACTGAGTTAAAGATTTAAACAAACCACTAACCAATACGTCACCTGTCAAAGCAAACCCAAACATTAGTTTCATAGCTGTTTTTATAAAGCATCGCAGATTCTTGTGGTCATATTTACAAGTCATTCTGAGTTTTATTAGTTATGCTACAACATTTCATAATTGCTCAGTAAAATACCACACTATTAACCACCATGTCTACTGTTTGTGTCTTTGTTTATTAATCACCATGTAAATAAAAGTAAGAAGTAGCACAAGAAAAGACCACAAAAACATGCAAATTACACCATTTACACATTGACTCTCTCTCTATAGTCAGTAGTTTGCATATTATAAAGTGCTTAACTTGCACCAAATGGATCTGCATATATAATGATGTCCTGTCTTCCATTGGTTGAACAAACAGATAGCCCCGCCCCAAACTCATGCCATTGGTTGAAGTACTCATTACTCATTACTCACCAATGTTTTGAAAAGGCTTTAAAGTCAACTTTATTGTCAAAGTCAACTTTATTGAAATCTAAATTTAGTGAAATCAACCTGCGAATGCTTTACTTATAGCCAGTGTTGGGGGTAACACCTTACAAGTAGCGCAAGTTACATAATAATATTACCTTTTCCAAGTTACTAGAAAAGTAATGCATTACCTTTTAATTGACAAGAAAATATCTGAGTTACTTTTTCCCCCTTTTATTGATTAAAAGCTCTCCTGTCCCCATGTTGAGAGAAATTGTGAGTAAGATGTTACTTTAGTTCTTAAATAAATGCGAACATGCATTAATTCATCTCACTCACTAAAAAAACAGATACAGTGTTCCTCAAAACAAATAAAAACTAAGCAATAATTAAATATGTTAAATAATACAAATATCCTTTATGTGTTTAATCCCATTTTATTAACCGATGTCTTTGCTGCAGACCTTCGATGATCCAATTAATCCATACTAATAAGAAAAAATTACACAAGATAATCTACCATTTGTTTTCCTTTTTTATTGCTGAAGAGTTGACATTTTTTCTTCTGTGGTCTACTGTTCAGACGTCAATTTACTTTTCTCTAAGTCTAAGGCTTTTGGTGTGAAAAGGCTTTTACATTTGACAAAAATGTAACTTTTTATATTTAAAACAAACAAACAAACCCTGCCCAGATTTAAAAAGTAATGCAAAAGTAATGCAACGCATTACTTTCCACAACTAAGTAACGTAATATGTTACTTTTTTCAATATTATAATGCATTACTTTTAAAAGTAACTTTCCCCAACACTGCATATTTACCTGCATATTAATTTTCACTTCTAAAAAAAAAAAAAAAAAAAAAAATAGCACATATGACCTATAATACTTTATGTGATGAGTTAAAGGGACTGTAGGTCAGAACAGTCATTTCACATGGCCATGGAAATATCACAAAATAAAAATGTGGAGCAATTATACAAATTCCGACA
Organism: Garra rufa; assembly: GCF_049309525.1. Taxonomy (NCBI): domain Eukaryota; kingdom Metazoa; phylum Chordata; class Actinopteri; order Cypriniformes; family Cyprinidae; genus Garra; species Garra rufa. The sequence continues at coordinate 54,441,946 of NC_133366.1, forward strand.
CTAAACATTGCATGGAATGTTCAGCTGAAGCTATGTGTCAAAAATCAGACATATTGCAGCTGCGAGAGGTCAGAGACTGTGTTTGGTCAACAGTATGTCTGATGCTGTCATAAGACATTAACATTGCCTGCTCTGTTTGTGTGTAATGTCATTAGTTCTACAAGACTGACCCGCTGTCAGACGAACACCATAAAATACCTCCATTATCAGGGATAGGATTTAAATTGAAATATATTTAATCAAATATAATCACACTTCATTAAGAACTGTTTTCAGACGATGCATATAAAAAATGTTTTGAATGATATTTTTTGTGAGTCCACTTTAGCAAACTTTAAATATACCAGTTTTAGTAAAACTACAATTGCAGGTATTTTATTGTGCATAATATGTAAATGCATTAGTAGTATACTTAGCATGAAATAAATTTATTTTAATTAAATTTTAGACTATTTATTTTTCACTAGGGTAAATAATATTGGACGTTAAATACAAAATGTTTAAAAAAGTTGTTTCAACTTAAAAAAGTATTCCCTTAAAATTTTAGGTTTACTCAACTCAAATATCCATGTTTTCACATAGTACAACTTAACATTTCATGCTGACTAAACTTAAAGTGAACACTTACCTTTTAAGTTGAAACAACTTTTTTTAACAGTGTATTTAATTGTATAATTTTTCAGTTTGCTTGTAACATTTTTTAAAGCCACATTAAATGGCTTAATGTTGCTAAAATAATAATAATAATAATAATAATAATAATAATAATAATAATAATAATAATAAAATATGCTTACTTTTAAACATTTCAGACTTAAATATCTTAATAATTTAGTGAAAAGTTGTAACAAAACTTTTTTTTTTCTTTTTTAATCTCTTACCAAGTTGTTTTGGCCTTATTTCAATGACTTAAATAAATTTTGTTTTTCACTAACCACGCATAAACATTGTTTTCTCAAAAACACAAACATGTAAATTCATCTTGCTTTTTCAAATTCATTTGTGCTGATTACAATGTATTCAGACTTTAGCCATTTATATGTTTAAAAGATACTAAAAAAAAGGCATGTCAAAACTTCTTCAGGGCCCCAAAACACTCTCAGACCCCAAAGAGTTAAATACCAAATATTTACACATACAATTTCTCATATTTTGTTTGCTATTATTATTATCTGTTTATTTATTTTTATTTTATTTTATTGTATTGTATTGTTATTATTATTATTTGAGGTTCATGTGTTTTTTCAATACATTATGAGGGCTAAACAATATTATTTACATTTTAAATCTAATTTTTACAAATGTGCACATCCTCAAAAGCATGTTTTGTCAAGTTTAGCTCAATTCTGAGTGCAAATTAGTCCCCAACATATGGTTAAGTACAAACACACACATACACGTACAGCACCACACACACAAAACACACAGAGTGATGAAACACTGAGCATATCCTGCCATCCGGCCTGATTTCCCTGGACTTCCCCGAGGCTTGTGCAACATCTCAGGCGGATCTGTGTGAGATATTCACCCGTGCAGATGAAAGCCAGCCACCAGTCAGTGGGCCATTAAACCACAGGAAGGAAAAGCCCCAGGCTCCGAATCCAGAATAGCTGGCCTTCCCATCCCTGTTCCTCAAGTCTCTGCCCTCTGACCAGTGAACGGGAGACGGCAGGTGGGCATGAGGTGGAGTGACAGAACGGGAAACCGTCCAGTCAGAATGTATCCGATTCAAAAAGCAGGATACGGTAAAGTGAAACGAGTGAACGGGATCCAATGAGATTCCCAGTTGTCCTGTAATAAAGCCATCATGTGTAATAGATGGGAAGAGATACATTTGAACCCTATAAGGCCTACTGTATCATGTCTTTCGCTGTCAAATCCTGACTGATTTTTATCAAGTAAACATAAGAATTATTTTCCAGATGAACACCTACTAGATTGAAGCAACTTGGCTTCTTTTGATTCTACATGAGTCTCAAATCTGATTATCAGGATCTTTGAGGAACGTTTGTTCCCAGAAGCTTTACTTTCACTGTTCTGGTATCTGTGAAGATTTCCAGTCAGGATTTAGATCGAATCGTAGTACTGAGACTGCTCTTATTAGAGTTACAAATGACCTGCTCTTATCATCTGATCGTGGTCGTATCTCTCTATTAGTCCTGCTGGATCTTAGCACTGCATTTGACACTATTGACTATTGACCACATTCTTTTGAATAGACTTGAAAATGATGTTGGCTTTAGTAAAAGTGCATTGGCGTGGTTCAAATTGTACTTATCTGAGCGCCATCAATTCACGGTAGTGAATGACGAGGTATCATATCGATCACAAGTGCAGTATGAAGTACCTCAAGGCTCAGTACTAGGGCCATTACTTTTTATGCTTTATATGTTACCTTTGGGAGATATCCTCAGGAAACATGGTGTTAGCTTTCACTGTTATGCTGATGAGCCCTATATTTGCTCACAGCCAGGTGAAACATACAAATTTGAAAAGCTAACAGAATGCATAGTTGATATAAAAAATTGGATGATTAGTAACTTCTTAATGCTAAGTTCTGAGAAAAACACAGGTGTTACTTATTGGACCTAAAACCTCTGCATGTAATAACCTAAAACACTGTCTAATATTCAATGACTGCTCTGTCAGTTCTTCGTCATCAGTTAGGAACCTAGGGTTCCTATTCATTAGCAAACTTTTGTTCGAAAGGCACATTTCTAGCATTCGCATTTTTTCATCTCAAAAATATATTGTAATTACAACCTATATTGTAAGTACAACCTACAACCCTCGGTACTTGAGCAACTCTTATCACATTATAGTCCCTCACATCCGCGGCATTTTGATAATACCTAGAATATCAAAATCAACTGCGGGCGGCAGATTATGTTCTTATTTAGTGCCTAAACTTTGGAACAATCTACCTAACACTGTTCGGGAGGCAGACACACTCAGTTTAAATCTAGATTAAAGACCCATCTCTTTAACCTGGCCTACACTTAACACATTTCTATAATCTAAATCCGTTAAAGGATTGTTAGGCTGCATTAATTAGGTCAACTGCAACCGGAAATACTTCCCATAACTGATGTACTCATTGCATCATAAGAAGAATGGTATCTACGCTAATATTAGTCTGTTTTGTTCTTATACCGAGGTCACCGTAGCCACCAGATCTAGTCTGTATCCAGATCAGATGGTGGATCAACACCTAGAGATGACCTGAATGTCAGCGGAGAGAAATCACATCAACTAGATAAGCCCTGGAGACGAATCATCAGTAAATAACTCCTCACCTAGACGGCCGTTGGCGCAAGACCACGGGAACCAGATGAGTCCTTTGCAAATCTGACTTTTCTGCAACATGGAACTTTTGCACTATTGACACTATTGTCCTATTTAATACTATAAAGTTGCTTTGACACAACCTGTACTGTTAAAAGTGCTGTACAAATAAATTATTTTATTTTATTTATAAATTATATTTTGGCTCAGTTTGGACATCTGAATAAAACTGAGCAGTTTTTTTTTCCTTCGTATTCTCACTATTGTGTGAGCCACAAAAGCCTGATGTATCAAATATGATCCTCAACAAAAACACATATGCAACTTTTCTGACTATTATTTCATATGTCAGGCTTTACAGGGTTAAGAGCGACTTTGTGCGCCAAAGAGGAGGTCGGTCACACAGCTGTTCCCCTCATCGAAACCCAGCCGTAGGAGGACGCGAACGCTCATCCGTCCACCCTAAACATCATTCACTGGGGAAAGGGGCCGTGAGGAAACACGCTCTGTGAATCTGATCCAAATAGTAGTGAGCTGAATTTTAAACCATCATGGAAAGCTCTTGCTCTTTCTTTACGCTTTCTTTTGGCAAATTCTGTCACTTTAGATAAAATTGCTAAATTAATAAATATTAAACGAATAAATGTCCTTTAACGTAAGTAGTGTTGTTATTGTTAACTAAAACAAAACCTAAAATGATTGCAAAAATATTTCATTAATTTAAATAAAGCTAAAATTAAATAAAATATAAATATTATATGGAATCAGGAATGTTCTTATTTTTTAGATTTTACTTAATTTCAGTTCACATTTAGATTTTATTTCAGATTAACATTTCATTGAAAGCTAAATTGCTATGTTAAAAACTATAATAGTATATAAATAATACTAATGTAACACTGCAACAAGCATGCATTTTAACATAAACATACATAAAAGGAAAACGAGAAAAACGTTTTATAAATTCACTAAAATTTAATGTTTTATCAAATGAACCCTTTTCACAATATAATATTTAATATTAATATTTAGATTTTTTTAAAAATGTGTTTAAATTTATAACACTATATTTTGTATTATATCACCTTTTCACCAAATTACAAAAAACTAGTTAACGCTAATGCAAGGTGTTTCTAATGCTTCGTCTATAAATTTGACATTGTTCTCTCTTCCGTCTGCGGATATCAGTCTCTCTCAATTTTTTCCTATCGTTGAGTTTTCCTTTTGCCATTTGAGTAAATGGGAATGCAAAAAATATACATATTTGTGGTACTCTCCTATTCACTGCTCTCGGATTGTACCCAACTATGATGATTTCCGCTATGAGTAACCTAGAAATGTAGGAAAAGTCCATGTTTGTGTCTGCCATTTATTTTTGTTTATTAGGACACCACATTGTTAGCTTGGTAACACCAAGTTGAATCTCCAATACGCCTTGTGTGAAAAAAAAACAGTCACTTATTAGGTTTAAAAACAGTTATTATGATGCTATAAAAAGCACAAAATAGCACACTATAGTGAGAGTTATAATACAACCAACAACCTCATAACCAACTCAAAATAACAGTCACGGCATGGCTGCAGCTGATTTAAGGGATTTAAGTGCAGCAAGTGCTTTTATTATCCAAAAAATAAGACACTCCAATTCCCTCCAAAAACTGAACCAGCAAAGTAATGACAAAAACAGACAAAACCCTGAGCAAAACACAAGGATTAAATATAATCAAAACCAATCAAAGAAATCAACATCAGGTGCAAGCTGATTATTCAGCAACCACTGAGACAAACCAAAAGTGGGAAAACTAAAACAAACAAAGAAAAAAAAGAAGATAACCCTTAAAATAATCTTTCTTCGCCTTAGAAATGTAACGCTTAAACAATCACCTCTGTGATGTTGTTAAACAATTCCCTGTTGTTTATTTCAACGCCACATCGTTGGGTCACAGAAAATGTGGCACGTGGAAGCAAGACCTCATTTGAACTTTTTTTCTGATTACTTAAACGTGACACATCACGATCGGGTTTGATACTTGCAAAAAATGATGCCGTTTGCAGTAACTGGTGTCAGAGTTGGCATGGCAAATGCTGACATGCCCAGGTTAAATATTCATTGCCCTAAATGTGACATGGAATTGTAAAACTGTACAAACCTCTGGAAAACTCTAGGTGGAGTTAGTGAAAATAATGTGTCAACAGGTCAACTATTTGAAAATAGACACTGCTTTGAAATAAAGGGGAAAAAAATTCTGTCATCTACTCACCCTCATGTCACTCCAAACTGACTTACTTTCAACTCTGGAACACAAAAAAGAGAAACTAAGAATTTAAGGTCAGTGAATGCTTTGCAAAGAGCAGCGTCAACATGTTGCACAAAAGTAAGTCATACGACTTTAAAATAACACGAGGGGTAGTAAATGATGACAGAATATTGTGCTATTTCTTTAGGCAGCAGTCTATCCAGGTTGACTGCTGGTTTTCCACACACTGTCAGGCCTGAGAACATCAGCACACGCCTGCTGGTGTGATTCGATAGTTTTGAATTACTTTTCCCATCAGGACGCTGCTCGCTTTGAGCGCTGTATCCCAGTCCAGCACGGTGGTGTATGGTTGAAGCCGTGATATTCAATCCAACAGACACATCATGTAGGCGGACCATTTTTTTTAAGTTACCACCATATTCCTTTTCAACATTCATACGATAGAAGGCTTTCATTTATTGCAGATGTTCGCCCAGGGAGCAAGAGGCAAATCTGAAACGGAGACTGCATAGAAGCGCTGAGGCAGCAGAACGCTTTATTTGAACTGGGATTAATGACATTTTGGGATGCACTGCTTACTGGAGGACCGCCAGAGCTAAACGCGTTAGCCAATGCTAAAGCTAGCTGTCAGGATATTGAGGCATGGTTATCAAACAGACGTCATCATATCCTTGCAGAAAAGTGATATCTTCTGCAGACCCTTAGTAGCCTAGCTGAAATCAGATCATAAACTTTATGTTTGGGATAACCCAAGCGTTATCCAAGTTGCAGTTTGGCTTTCTGTTTGAGTTCAAAAAAAGATTTCAAATACCTGTACTCCTCAAACAAGGCCTACGGAAATTAATTTCCGCCATATAAAAAAATCTTACTTATGAGATAGAAAGTTGAAATTATAAAACACTAAAAATCATAATTATGAGATTAAGTACCAAATATTCTGAAATAAAAGGTCATAAGTATGAGATGCCACACGATTATTAAAATCAGAATCAGAATCAGAATGAGTTTTATTGCCAGGTATGTTTACACATACTAGGAATTTGTTTTAGTGACAGCAGCTCCACAGTGCAATAGAGTGACAGTCACAAGACAAGACATAGATTATAAAAAAGAACAATATACAAGTACACAAGACAAACGGCAAAGTGCAAAATAGCAAAAACACAATATACAGAGTATGCCATTACAAGGTACAGGTATATTAGGTGCAAATTTGGATGTAAGTAGGTATTAATAAATACTGAGTCAAGTCAAGTCAAGTCAAGTCACCTTTATTTATATAGCGCCTTTTACAATACAGATTGTGTCAAAGCAACTGCACAGTATTTAAACAGCACAATAGTGTGTAAGTAACGCATTATTGTAACAATCAATTTTCAGTTAAAGGCAGTTCATCAATGAATTCAGTGATATCATCGTCAGTTCAGTTCAAATAGTATACGATATCGCTGGAAAATGTCCCCAACTAAGCAAGCCAGAGGCGACAGCGGCAAGGAACCAAAACTCCACAGGTGACAGAAATGGAGAAAAAAACCTTGGGAGAAACCAGGCTCAGTCGGGGGACCAGTTCTCCTCTGGCCAGACCAAACAACAGTTTGTACCAATGTCTGATTGTAGAGAACTCATCAGGATCCTGTGGTGTAGTGCCAATGGCCGTCAAGGTTGGCGAGGTCTTTATTGATGATCCGCCTTGGAGCTCATCTGGTTGACATCCACGGCTATTGAAGTCATCTCTAGGTGGTGATCCACGATCTAAGCTGGGTACGGACTGGATCCGGGGGACTGGAGTGACCATCTGATCCAGATACAGGCTGGATCTGGTGGCTACGGTGACCTCGGAATAAGAATGAAACAGACTAATATTAGCGTAGATGCCATTCTTTTTACGATGCAACGAGTGCATCAGGTGTTATGGGAGGTGTTTTCGGTTCCGGTTGACCTAATTAATGCAGCCTAACAATCCTTTAACGGATTTGAATTATAGAAATGTGTTAATGATTTTATGTGTAAGCCAGGTTAAAGAGATGTGTCTTTAATCTAGATTTAAACTGACAGAGTGTGTCTGCCTCCCGAACAGTGTTAGGTAGATTGTTCCAGAGTTTAGGCGCTAGATAAGAAAATGATCTGCCGCCGGCAGTTGATTTTGATATTCTAGGTATTATCAAATTGCCAGAATTTTGAGAACGCAGCGGACGTGAAGGACTATAATACGATAGGAGCTCGTTCAAGTACTGAGGAGCTAAACCATTGAGGGCTTTATAAGTAATTAGCAAGATTTTAAAATCTATACGATGTTTAATAGGGAGCCAATGCAGTGCTGACAGAACCGGGCTAATATGGTCATACTTTCTGGTTCTAGTAAGAACTCTAGCTGCTGCATTTTGGACCAGCTGGAGTTTGTTTATTAAGCGTGCAGAACAACCACCCAATAAAGCATTACAATAATCTATCCTTGAGGTCATGAACGCATGAATTAATGTTTCAGCATTTGACATTGATAGCATAGGTCGTAATTTCGATATATTTTTAAGATGGAAAAATGCGGTTTTGCAGATGCTAGAAATGTGGCTCTCAAAGGAGAGATTGCTATCGAATAGGACGCCTAGGTTCCTAACTGATGATGACGAATTTACAGAGCAGCCATCTAGTATTAGACTGTGTTTTAGGTCATTACTTGTGGAGGTTTTAGGTCCAATAATTAATACCTCTGTTTTTTCAGAATTTAACAGTAAGAAGTTATTCGCCATCCAGTTTTTAATATCAGCTATGCATTCTGTTAGTTTTTCGAATGGATATGTTTTGCCGGGCTGCGAAGAAATATAGAGCTGAGTATCATCAGCGTAACAATGAAAGCTAACACCATGTTTCCTGATGATATCTCCCAAGGGTAACATGTAAAGCGTAAAAAGTAATGGCCCTAGCACTGAGCCTTGAGGTACTCCATACTGCACTTGCGATCTAAATGATACCTCTTCATTTATTGCCACAAACTGATGACGGTCAGACAAGTACGATTTGAACCATGCCAGTGCACTACCACTAATGCCTACATAATTTTCAAGTCTATTTAAAAGAATGTTGTGGTCAATAGTATCAAATGCGGCACTAAGATCCAGTAGCACTAATAGAGAGATGCAACCACGATCGCTTGACAATAGCAGGTCATTTGTTACTCTAATTAGAGCAGTCTCAGTACTATGATATGGTCTAAAACCTGACTGGAAATCCTCGCAGATACCATTTTTCTCTAAGAAGGAGCATAATTGTGAGGATACTACCTTTTCTAGTATCTTTGACAGAAAAGGGAGATTCGAAATTGGTCTGTAGTTAATTAATTCATAGGGGTCAAGTTGTGGTTTTTTAATGAGTGGCTTAATAACAGCTATTTTGAAGGTTTTGGGGACATATCCTAATGATAGTGACGAATTAATAATATTCAGAAGAGGATCTATGACTTCTGGAAGTACCTCCTTTAGTAGCTTAGATGGAATAGGGTCTAACATACATGTTGTGGGTTTAGATGATTTAACAAGTTTATACAATTCCTCCTCTCCTATAATAGAGAATGAATGGAATTGTTCCTCAGGAGATCTACAACGCACTATCTGATGCGATACTGTAGCGGGCGGCTGTATGGTTACAATTTTATCTCTAATAGTGTCTATCTTGGAGGTAAAGTACGTCATAAAGTCATTACTGCTGTGCTTTTGGGAAATGTCTAAACCTGTTGCTGCAATATTTTTAGTTAATTTAACCACAGTATTGAACAAATACCTAGGGTTATGTTTGTTTTCTTCTAAGAGAGATGAAAAGTAATCCGATCTGGCAGTTTTTAATGCTTTCCTATAAGATAAATTACATTCACGCCAAGCAGTACGAAAAACCTCTAGTTTTGTTTTCCTCCAGCTGCGTTCCATTTTTCGTGCTTTTCTCTTTAGGGCGCGGGTATGATCGTTATACCACGGTGTTACACTGTTTTTCTTAATCTTTTTTAGGCGCACTGGAGCAACTGTATCTAAAGTGCTAGAAAAGAGAGAGTCCATAGTTTCTATTACATCATCAAGTTTTTCTGAGCTATTGGATATGCTGAGGAATTCAGATAAGTCAGGAAGATTACTTACAAAGCAGTCTTTTGTAGTAGAAGTGATGGTTCTACCGTATTTGTAGCAAGGAATTGAATTAACAGTTTTAGCTATCTGGATTATACAAGAGACTAGATAATGATCTGAGATATCATCGCTTTGCTGCAGAATTTCAACGCCATTAACATCAATTCCATGTGACAGTATTAAATCTAGAGTATGATTTCGGCAATGAGTAGGACCTGACACGTGTTGTCTAACCCCAATCGAGTTCAAAATATCTATAAATGCTGTTCCTAATGCATCTTTTTCATTATCAACATGGATGTTAAAATCACCCACTATTAAGACTTTATCTGCGGCCAGCACTAATTCGGATAGAAAATCAGCAAATTCTTTAATAAAGTCTGTATGGTGCCCTGGTGGCCTGTATACAGTAGCTAACACAAACGTCACAGGGGATTTATCATTAGTACTTGTTTCTCTGGATAATGCTATATGAAGCACCATAACTTCAAACGAGTTATAATTGAAGCCCGTTCTCTGAGAGACATTGAGAATACTGCTATAAATAGTAGAAACACCTCCTCCTTTACCTTTTAGACGCGGTTCATGTTTATAACAGTAATCTTGGGGGGTGGACTCGTTTAAAATAATGTAATCGTCTGGTTTTAGCCAGGTTTCTGTCAAACAGAGCACATCTAGGTTATGATCAGTGATCATATCATTTACAAAAAGTGCTTTCGTAGAAAGGGACCTGATATTCAATAAGCCAAGCTTTATCAATTGTTTCTCTGTATTATATATATTTTTTATTTGTTGAACATCAATTAAATTGTTGGTCTTGATTTGATTCAGGCGTTTTTTGTGTTTTCTAGCTCGAGGAACAGACACAGTCTCTATAGAGTGATATCTAGGTGAAAGGGTCTCTATGTGCTGAGAATTAACTGATTTCCGTGTTGTCTAACCCCAATCGAGTTCAAAATATCTATAAATGCTGTTCCTAATGCATCTTTTTCATTACTGAGTAGATTAATAAAGTGTCTAATAGTGCTGCATGTTCCACGTTTACTGACAAGTGTTCATGAGATGGGAAAAAAAACTGTTCCGGTGTCTGGTCGTCTTGGTGCTCAGTAGCGCCGACCAGATGGTAACAGTTCAAAGAGCGAGTGTGCTGGATGTGAGGGGTCCAGAGTGATTTTGCCAGCCCTTTTGCGCATTCTGGATAAGTAGAGATCTTGAAGGGTAGGAAGGGTTGTACCAATGATTCGCTCAGCAGTCCGGACTATGCGACGTAGTCTTCTGAGATCAGAATTGGTAGCTGAGCTGAACCAGACAGTAATTGAAGTGCAGAGGACGGATTCAACGATGGCAGAGTAAAACTGTTTCAGCAGTTCCTGTGGCAGGTTGAGCTTCCTCAGCTGGCAGAGGAAGTACAGTCTCTGCTGGGCCTTTTCACAATGGAGTCTATGTGAACATCCCACTTCAGGTCCTGGGAGATGGTATTGCCAAGGAACCTGAATGAGCAGGGGGGTTTCTCCTGAAGACAATAATCATCTCCACAGTCTTGAGCGTGTTGAGCTCCAGGTTGTTATGACTGCACCAGACAGCCAGCTCTTTAACCTCTTGTCTGTAAGCAGACTCATCACCGTCTTGAATGAGGCCGATGAGTGTGGTGTCGTCTGCGAACTTAAGGAGCTTGATAGAGGGGTCTTTAGAGGTACAGTCATTCGTATACAGGGAGAAGATAGTGCTGATAGTCCGGGTGCTGGATGAGAATTTTCCCAGCCTCACTAGCTGCTGTCTGTCTGTCAGGAAGCTGTTGATCCACTGACAGAGAGCGGTGGGCACGGAGAGCTGAGATAGTTTGGGAAGGAGGAAGTTTGGGATGATGGTGTTAAAGGATGAACTGAAGTCCACAAACAGGATCCTCACATAAGTCCCTGATTTATCCAGATGCTGCAGGATGAAGTGTAAACCCATGGTTACTGCATCATCTATGGACATGTTTGCTCGATAAGCAAACTGCAGGGGGTCCAGTAAGGGTCCGGTGATGTCCTTCAGATGAGCCAAAACCAGTTTTTCAAACGACTTCATGACGACAGATGTTAGCGCCACAGGTCTGTGGTCGTTCAGTCCTGTTATTTTGGGTTTCTTTGGAATGGGAATGATTGTTGAACGTTTGAGGCAGTTCGGTACTTCACACATCTCCAGAGACCAATTGAAGATTAGTGAGAAAATGGGGGCCAGCTGGTCAGCATTATGAGATTTAAAAGTTACAATTATGAGATATTCAGTTAAAAATTAGATGGGATATAATTGTAGCATAAAAAGTCAACATTGTTATGTGCCAAACAACCAAAATTACGAGATAAAAAGTAAATATGAGATACTACACCGTTATTGTGAGATTAAACAGCCAAACAAGAGATTAAAAAAGACACAATTGAGATAAAATGTTAAAATGATTACATGAGTTAAAATTATAAGATACAAAGCTTAAATTATGAGATAAACAGTCAAAATTATGACATGAGTTGAAATGATGAGCCAAACAGCCAAAACTATGAGATAAAAAGTCATAATTACTAGATACTACACTGTTATTATGAGATTAGTCAAAATTCTGAGAAAGAAGAATAATTGTGACATAAATAGTCAAAATTGTGTTAAAATGCCAAATATGAGATAAAAAGCCAAAATTTAGATAAAATGTCAATGATTATGAGTTGAAATTATAAATAAAAATCTTACATTATGAGATAAAAAGTTGTAAGTATGAGATACTTTGTCGTAATTATGTCATAAATTTGCTAAATTATTAGTTAGTATGTTATAATTTTGACTTTTTTTCTCATAATCTTGATTGAGCAAAGCATGCTTGTTTTTCTTATTCGGCAGAAATCAGCTTCCAAAGAAGACAACCTGGCCTGCATGCAGAGAAGATTTTAACACATTCACATTGACACACGTTTTCCCTCCCAGGTAGGTCACTCTGAAATTATGGTTTTCTGGCATGTTTAATGAGTCAAATCAAACTAAGATGATGCCAAAAGCCCCAAAAATCTTGTTAGTGATGTTTGCAAACAAAGACACACAGTTTATGTGGTAAACTAAGTGGGAAATGCAGACTCCTACTCATTAAAACTAGGTCACTTATGAATGCTGCAGCTGTTTTATGAATACATATTGCAATGATGACACAAATGTTTTCATTCAGTTTCTACAATCATTTAAGACACGTTCTGTCAAAAGAAGAACCAGAACATAAACAGTCTGTTCAAAAGGCATTAAGATGACCTATATATTGTTCCCTTGCAAGGTTTTTGACGAATTCAAGATCTGACAGTCACAACTGTAGAAATCGTAATTAGCTTTAATGCTACTCAAACTCCTGTCAAAAAGCAGACCCTCCAGGATATTGCCAAGATCTTTAGAACTCAGCTGCGGTGTGAGAAGAGAAAAAAAAATGTGCCAATGAAATGGATGGGTTTTCACACCCGATGTTGTCATAATTTTGACCCTGGAAGCCGCCTTCACCACACATTTGTACCAAAGCTTGAGGAAAGGAAGGAAATCTGACGTGCCTTTGATTTTCTGAAAGGAAAAAGTCATAAACTTCACAATGCTGAAGTTTATGAAACTCTATTACCGAGCTGCACCATTTATGACCATGCAGGCTGATATCATCTCACTCCACACCATTTTCACACCAAGTTCCCAAACTGTAACTTTAGTCATGTACCACTCCCCATTCATCTTTTTCGTATTGCAGGAAACCCCCCTATTGTTTCGCAACGTTACAGCATGCATGAAACAGATTTATACGTGCCTATGTAGGTGGAGGCCTCACCGTTTGGTTCCTGGAATGGTGTGACAAACTTCATCATGGAAGCTGAGCCAAAGGTCAACCAGGAAAGGCAACCTTGGGAAGCAGGAACGCTTTGCTCTGAGGAAGTACATCACAGACACTCGGGAAGGCAACACCGCCCCAGTGAGTCAGCACTATTGCTAGGTGGACTCTAGGATATGACATTAAAATGTTTTAATGGACGCCTTTAACAAAAGGCCTAAAATCGGTTCCCAAGGATGGGAAGGTCTTTGTGTTGTACTATCTAAATCTAATGCTTCCTTTTCTTTTTTTTGGATTGATGTAAGATGAAAACGTTTTGGACTTCAAAGCTTTTCTAAAATCTTTTCTAAGTTTTTGGGATGAGTTGCATATGTCATACTTTGCGGATAAGACTTCTATGTGACTTGTAGAGAAACATTAACCCATGATTACTCTGACTGTAACCTAACCAAGCACATACACATATTTAGTCATAATTATGACTTTTTATCTTATAATAATGACTTAGTATGTCAAAGTTACAACTTTTATGTCATGTGCATGACTTCTTATTTTTACTGTCAATTTCGACCTTTTATTTCATAATTATGACTTAGTATATCACAATTTCCTCTTTTCTCATAATTGAGTTTTTATGCCATAATTATGACTTTTTATCTCATAATTTTGATTTATGTTATTTTTTACTCTTTATCTCAGAATTATAAATTAGTATGTCAAAGTTTCCACTTTTATGTCATAGTTATAACTTTTTATCTCATACTTTTGACTTTGTCAACTGTTGACTTTTTATCTCATAATTATGACTTAGTATGTTGTAACGTCCACTTTTGTCATAATTGACTTTTTAAGCACATATACAGTAGAAAGTCCTACAACTGACCCTGGTTTTACATGGATCCTGATTGGTTCACAAGGTGCATTGGAGGTTTGAGGCGATCTATAAGTCTCACAAGAGCTCTCGTCAGCATCTTTTAGGGAGTCTCTGACCATAACAAGCTGGAACTCAATGAGGCAAATCCAATTACACTTGGAGCCCGCTGTGATGGCTACGGACTAGAAGACTTCATTAAAATCACATCTACCAAATACTCACTGACGATCCTCCAAACCGTGATTCTCCCTTTGGTGGCTTATATTTGATAGATCAAGGAGCTTCACCAGTGGACCACATCTTTGGCTCACATGCTCCAACACACATTCCTTTCCAGTGTGACGGAAAGATTGAGGTCAACATCTCAGAAAGCTCATTTCATCCCACATTGCCACCAGATCATATGTGGGATCAAGCAAACAGATGAATCAGACTTCTCTGAGGTATGGGGGATAACCCTGTGGGGGATTCACCAGAGCAGAAACTCAAGTACTTAGGGGAGAAACTCACATGGCCTTCCATGAACTGGGGGAGTGCTTGTTTTCCAAGAAAAAAGTCATTGTGGAAGTTTTTTGTTGAGTATTGTGTGATTCTCATGAATTCAGCTGTCTTGATGCAGCCCTAATGAGTCAAAAGACAAAGGTCAATGGCAGTCAAAGACTGTCCATTCAGAACATTTTAAACTTTAAACAGATTGTTCAGTCATAATAAATCACAAGAAATCCATTACTTTGATGCATTAAAGTATATAACCATTTAGATTAATCAGAACACCAAAGCAACCACCTTGCAACACTCTAGCAATCACCCAGAATATCACAGAGATATAAGATGAAACTCATTTCATGCTAGATGGGAAGAAAACACCATAATGCCATAGTAACTACATAGCAACCACCCAGAATACCCTAGCAACACCCTAGCAATCATCTGGAACAGGAAGACAACACTATAATGCCATATCAACTGTACATTATCCACTTAGAACATCCTAGTAACTACTTAGCCACACCCATGCATTCATTCAGAGTTTCAAAGAGATTTAAGAAGTGGCTCTTTTTATGCTTGATAGGAATAAAACGCCATAACAGCTGCACATTGTAACGTGGGGTTTTGTTTTGTCTTGGTTTTCATGTTCATGTTTTCATGTCTTTTATTTTGTATTTGTTTTATGCTGTTGTGTCTTGCTTCCTTTGCCCTCATGTATTCCTGCCATTGGTCCCTTAGTTCCATGTGTCTTGTTCTCATTGGTTGTCTTTGGTTGCTATGGTCCTGTTCCTTGTTTTTCATTGGTTAGTTTATGTCATGTGACCTGTATTGTCTGCTTTATATAGCCCTTGTGTTTGAATGGTCCCCTGTCGCGTATTGAAATTGTATCCCACTGTTTGGTGAGTGTCGGTTCTTAGTCAAGTCTGTTCAATGTCAAGTCAAGTCAAGTCAAGTCAAAACTACTCAGAATACCGTACCAACCACCTATCAATACCCTAGCAACAACCCTGAATATCAGAGAGACTGAATATCAAAGAAATTAAAATTTTTATGCTAGACGGGAATAAAACACCATAAAGCCATAGCAACTGCACAGCATCCATGCCACTTTTTAAATCTGACACACAAAAAAGTTCAAATATTGGCTCAATTGGACCAGAGATGATTATGAAACACTATTGGCTGATTGACTGACTTTAAACATAAACCGCATGACTCCTAAAATATTTGACATTTATTACTGTACAGTAAATTCACTGTATTACAACCACTTCCAAATCTTTTTGGCAGGGGTGTCCTCATGTGACGGGGAGCTTAATGCCTCTCCCATTCTTAAAATAAAAATTAATTAGGAGTGCTGGTGCCATCCCGTCCCAGTGGAGATTTCCAGGCCACTGCATCACGCTGAGCTCTTGTTTTCATTGGTAGGTGCGGTGGAACCTGGAGCCAGGAGGTTAAATGTGGAAAGTGGGTCTTCTGGCCGCGGGCCACGGCAGCCATCCACAGTCCTGGCGCCACAACAGGCCTCACCTGTCTGCTCTGTTTGAGTTCTGACAACTGAGGAACACTGAAACTGGGAACGGGGAGTTCATTCATCCCGGCTGCAGACAACATCCTATTCATTTAGTTTACCAAGCCGAGCGTCCCCTGTCAGGATCTTGTTTGTAAGCCACACCGCCGGTGTACACGACTCGTGGCTTACTGAATTTGCCTCGTACATTGTCTGCTGGGCTCGTTAGTGGAGGGGGATGAAGGGAGTGGGCGGAGTTTCCTGCAGGAAGGAAGTCAACTCTGCAGAGGGGCTTATGGCCCCCTGGGGAAGAACGCACAGGCGCACACACCTTGAACCAGCCCACTCCACCTCTCTCTGGCTCCTTTACCTCAGCGTCACCCGACACTTCCCAGAATTTTCCTCTCACTGGGGTTTCAGGCATCACAGAGCTCGTGTGGAGGTGGAAATGGCACGTTTTGACACTGTGCCAACCTACAGATGAAATGAAAATAATGTTTTTTCAGCCAGAGAGTCAAGGCCTGACTCTGTAGGTGTATGTGGCAGGTGAACTGAGACAATTTGCCAACCATAGTACAGTTTTTGTACTCGCCATGAAAAAGCTTTTGCATTATTTATTTGACATATTTATTTTAGTTGCACTGAATTATCCAATGAGAAAAAAGAGAAACGTTTTAATGCATTACTATTTATATAGTTTAATGCATCACTATATAATTTATATTTATTTGTTTGTTTGTTTGTTTTTAATTTAATTTATTTTTTAAATTATTTTTCACAAAAACATTTTAAATGTTCAAAATTGGCTTAAATTGGCCTAAAAATTGTCAAATTTTCCTAATTTTTATGTGCTTTGGTGCTTAATTTTGGGCCGTGTATGTACATAAAAAAATAAAAAAAATTGAAATAAGTCTTTTCTACTCACCAAGGCTGCATTTATTTGAGCAAAAATACAGTAAAAACAGTAATATTGTGAAATATTATTACATTAAAAAATATATGCTTTCTATTTTAATATATTTTAGACTGTAATTTATTTTGTACCTTTCTTTGAGTTTTCAGCAGTCACTATGTAAGACTTCAGTGTTGCATAATCAGAAAAAATATATATAAAATATAAAATTGTTGCTTCATATTTTAGTCAAACTTGTAATAAATTGTTTTCATAATTTCTTGCCACATAAGAACAGCATTTATTTAAAATATATATACTTTTTAAACAAATGATAAATGTCTACTGTCACTATTGATTTTGATAATGCATCCTTTCTTAAAAGAAAGATTGGGAGAGTGTTCAGCAGTCTATGTTTATGTCAGAACAATATTTGGTGTGTTAGATGGCCCACATGCTCTTATGCTTCATAAGGTGCAATGCACGTGAAATCTGAAGCAGTCCTGGTTTACTATCACATTGTAAAACCATCAGACGGTGGGCGTCTCTCTGAGTCGTCCTTCCATGAACATTATGATTCTAACAGAGCTCAGATTCACTCTGACACAGGAATCCCACCTGAGCACCCAAACAGAGACAGAGAGGAAGGAAAGACGCTGTCTATCAGTCAGACGTACAGGGTTTAACGGCTATAAACTCCACTCATCCCAGACTCAGCTGGTAATTAAAGGAACAGTTCATGGAAAAAAAATGTAAATTCTATCATCATTTACTCAGTAATTACAATACCATTCTCATTACTCTTCTGTAAAATTCTCTTTCTGTGTTCCACAAGTTTTGTGAGTGATTCTGTGGAGCATCTTTAGACTGTATTCAGTTCAGCAAAAATGCAGACGTTCAAAAGAAGTTCAATTGTGACAAATAAAGAGGTTATTTCTGTTTTTAATCTCACTTTCCTCTTGACTGTTAATTTAGTCAGACATGGCAGAGGTAAATATGGAGCAGTTGGCCGTAGATTTTACGTGTGTTTCCTGTATGGGAATCCGTGATACACTATTCTAGCTGCATGGAAAAAGAAATGAAAACAAATCATGTCTGCAATGAGTAAAGTCTTTGCTTTGCTGTACTGGAATTAAATTAATACAATCATTAAAAAAAAAAAAAAAAACTAGGATACTGACTCACAAATGGATTTGGGTCACTAGGCCTGTTTCACACTGGATTTCCAAATGGGACATCTAGAATTTTTGGTTTTGGAAAAGATGCCAGTGTATAATGTACAGACGATGATAAACAATCATTGTTAAGTAGATGATAAATAGTTCCTATGTAACGTGATTCTAAAACAAGTTTAGAAAACATCTGCGTAGACACTTCATCTCTGATGAAAACTGTACATCTGCTAAACAAATGTTAGCATTTCCATTTAGTTTCTTTGTATGTCTCTATTTGTTATCTTCTGAATCTGGGACAACAGAACAACTTCACGGTCCAGATCCGGAGATCCCTTAGGAAAATCCCTGGCAGCTTGAGTGCAGTGCCAAAGCTTAGCTAATGAGCTTTTTTGGTTGCCTGATGGTTTGTTGGCAAGCTTGTTTCTGCAGACAAACCTTGTCGTGTCCTCCCATTTCGCCGGCATGATTAACGAATGCTTAGATTTCATATGCCAGTGAACAGCAAGGTAAATACAGTCGCGCTTATGGCCAAAGCCACATCATTACCTCTCGAGCTTGTCAGAGACGATGGATGGCGCTGGAACGACTTGTGAGCCCAAAATCTACAAACTGAGAAAGCCACACTGAATGAGTAGGAGGAAGGAGCGAGAGCTTTAAACTGAGCGTGGATCTAGGGTACACTAAAGCCTCCATGAGTTAATGAGTTCAACAGGATCAAATCTACAGTCTGTTCAATGGAAACAAACTGTGGTTGAGTACAACAATGAGGTTTACTCATTAGACCAAAGTATTATGTCTCATAGTTCTGGGTGGTAGGACAATATATATGCTGTGAGATCCCAGCTAACAGGGAACGTTCTCAAAACCTTCACTAAATGTAATATGATTGTTAGGACAAATCATTCTTAAAATAATGTTTATGCAAACTGACAATAGTTTATATTGACAGGAGGAAAGTTTTTGAGTCATCTGCATTGGTTTATTGATTTGGTGCACACATCTGGAGAATCATGTTTATATGGTTCTGCAGTGATAGTGGCCACACATCACAAGCGCCAGTGACTTTCCCTCATCGCTTTATTCCAGCCGCAAGTGGGAAAAATCATTCCACTGAAGAAACCGGCACTTTCAAAGGCCTCGTCTGCCGCTCAAAGACTCGGACATAAAAGCATTTCAACCACTGATAAAACAGCCAAATCAAAGTCTGAGCAACTCTGGGTAAGAAACCGTTGTCATCATTTCTAGACTTGAGAGAGAAACGAACATTCTAATCTTTAGACAGACTCTATATTCTCTGACAGCGACTTTTGGCTGACTTTTAGAGGCTCTCTGAGGATTATGGGTAATTAGGGCTAAAACTGTTAGGACAGGGAGCTGCGTTTTATGGAGAGGCGAGTAGAGCTTCATTCATCAGGCGTGTTTGGACCTGCAAGATCAAAGATCAGCAACTCCTACATGCTCAAGAATTCTCAGGAAAACAACCTGGAAAACCGCAGAGAGTGGACAGACTTGACTGATCATCAAAATAAAGGCTTCTTCACGGAGTTGTTCTTTCATTGACTGTTTTTCCTGTAAAAGTCCCTAGCAACAACATAGCAACCATCCAGAACATCCTAGAAACTACATTAGCAAACACCCTGCAATGCCTAAACACACAATCATGCAAAATATCACAATAATGTCCCACAACCTCCAAGCAAATGCTTAGCAACCACGTTAGCAACCCCTTATGAAATACTAGCAACAGCATAGCAACAACCCTAGCAAACACCCAGCAACACCCTAGCAATCACCCAGTATATTACAACAACAGGTCACAATCCTTCTCGCAGCAACATAGGAACCACCGTAGCAATCCATCCAAACACCGTAGCAACCACCCAGAAATGCCCTAGCAATCACCCAGTACATCACATTAATGACCCACAACTTCCAAAGAAATACCTAGCAACAACATAGCATCCACCCTAGCAAGCCTTCCGAACACATTAGCAACTACTCAGCAATGCTCTAGCAATCACCAAGTATATTACAACAATGGCTTACAACCTTCTAGCAACCACCTAGCCATACCATAGCAATCACCCTAGCAACCACCTAACCACCTAGCAACAACAAAGCAACAACCCTAACCACCCTAGAAAGTACATAGCAACCACCCTGCAATGCCCTAACAATCACGCAGAACATAACAGCATTGCTGACAACCTCCAATCAAATGCCTAGCAACCACTCTAGCAACCATTAATGTACCCTAGCAACAACATAGCAATCACCCTAGCAACCACTCATATAACCCTAGCAACAACATAGTAAGCACTGTAGGAACTCTTCCGACACCCTGACAACCAAACAGTATAATACCTAGCAACAACAATGCAACCACCCAGAACACCCCAGAAACTACATAGCAACCACCAACAATCACGCAGAATATCACAGCAATGACCCACAACCTCCAAGCAAATGTCTAGCAACAACATAGCAACCACTCATAAACACCTAGGAACAACATAGCAACCAACCCTAGCAACCCCTCACAAACCTCCAGGCAACAACCTAGAAAGCCCTAGCAACTGCACACCAATCATCCTTGCAACCCATTAGAACACCCTAGCAATCACCAAGAATATCAAAGCAATGACCCAAAAACTGCTTGCAACCACCCAGCAACAGCAGAGCAGCCACCCAGAATGCCCTAAAAACGGCACAGCAACCACCCAGAAAGCCCTAGCAACTGCACAGCAATCACCCTAGCAACCCCTCAGAACACACCCTAGCAATGCCCTAAAAAAGAATGAGACTGTAATGACCCACAATATCCAAGCAACCTCTTAGAAATGACATAGCAACCCATCAGAACATCCTAGCAACTGCACATCAATCACCTTAGCAACACCTCAGAACAGCCAAGCAACTACACAGCAATCACCCTAGCAACTGCATAATAATGCACTAAAATAACCAAGAAAATCACAGTAATGACCCACGAGCTCAAAGCAAACTCCAAGCAACAGCATGACAACCACCGAAAAGGCCCTAGCAACTGCACAGCAACCACCCTAGCAATCCCTCAGAACACCCTAGCAACTGTATAGCAATGCACTAAAATGACCCAGAATACCACAGTAATGACCCACAAGCTCAAAGCAAACTCCAAGCAACAACATAACAACCTCCCAAAAGGCCCTAGCAACTGCACAGCAACCACCCTAGCAATCCTTCAGAACACCCTAGCAACTACACAGCAATCACCCTAGCAACTGTATAGCAATGCACTAAAAATGACCCAGAATACCACAGTAATGACCCACAAGCTCAAAGCAAACTCCAAGCAACAACATAACAACCACCCAAAAGGCCCTAGCAACTGCACAGCAACCACCCTAGCAATCCTTCAGAACACCCTAGCAACTGCATAGCAATGCACTAAAATGACCCGGAATATCAGAGTAATGACCCACAAGCTCAAAGCACCCCCCTGGCAACAACATAGCAACCACCCACCCTAGCAACTGCACATCAATCACCATAGCAACCACTCAGAACACCCTAGCAACAGCATAGCAGTGCACCAAAGCAAAACAACAGCACAGAACGTGAGAAAGTGCAAGGCAGCAGTCTTCTAGCACTGTCTCAATCACTCAAACTCCTGTGACATACTGTATATCTCAGAGGATATAAGAATGGTTTGTTGCTGTGGTGTGACTGTAGGGGTCAGTGTGACTCTGCAGCATTGCAGATGTTTGGCAGCTGTGTCCAGCTGTTCTCCACTCACACAGGGTCAGGAATGAGAGCCCTCGACTGCAACATACAGTTATATTTCCTGGATGTGTTGGATGCTTTCTGTCCAGTCTACTGTTTGTTTATTTAATTGTGATGCAACAGCGCCTCAACAACCCTGATTAAAGGAGAGACGCCCGACTGCATGAGACAGACTGCATGCCGCACGCAATTTCACAAATATGTGAAGGGTCTTTGAAGCAATAGTGCAGAAATGATTGTGTCCATATTAATATAATCACACACATTTAGAGCAACAACAGATGAAGGCTGACACAGGTTGTTCTGCTCCAAACCCAAGTTTGCTGTCTAATGCCAAATACATGCATGAGTCCTCACACTCACTGCCCTGATGTTAAACTAGTCACGTGAACTGTTTATTCAACATGCAATGCAATGCATTATGGGGCTGCCTCATCTGTTCAAGATGCACATAATGCTGCTAGAATGTGTTGCATTCTTTTTGGAATGCCCTTTGTAGGGAACACACTTGGTTTTGGAAACAGAACAGTTATACTTACAGTTAATATGTTGATTTATTTGTACTTCTTGATCTTGATTTGGATGCATGACCTACATGCTATTAGGGGTTGACTGATTATCGACCTGTGGTGCGTTTCCTAAAAGCATCATTAACTAACTAAAATAGCAAGTCTCACTGAGCTCTATTGGTAACAACAGAACCATAGTTGCTTTTACCGCTGGCCGATTATCGGTACCGATATTAAGCATTTTTATGGTTATCTGTCATTTTCAAAACAAATTTGCTTATAAAATACGTTTAAAACATTTGAAGAAGCCCTTGTTATTCTTATTTCTGGCATTAATTTTCATTTTTACACCAGACACATATGTCGGTCTTGCTTGATCTATAATATTCAGTATCGGCATTGGCCCTGAAAACACATATCGGTTGACCGCTACTTTGTACATTAATTCAAGACACATTTTAAGTAAACCAAAATTATTTTTCTCTCATCATTTACTCATCATCTTGTTGATCTAACTTCAAATTTGTCTTCTTCTGAACACAAAAGCAGAATATTCAGGCTAATCTTTACCATACAATGAATATAAATGTGAGGTAGCTACTGACAAGATCTAAAAATGACAAAAAATAATGACCATAAAATTATGTTCAACACCAATGTGCTTCCTATCAGCTAAGAATATCAGTGAGCAGTGTGGAAGTTCCACTCGAAAATGTGTAATATCTTACATAACCACACAGTAAGGCCTCTATTTTACAAATTAAATATTTTGCAAATACCACACGCCATTATAAATCTGCTTTTCTGTAATGGTTGTTTTTGCAGTATAAAGACAGATTAACTGTTCTGAATGGAAAAAGTACATTGCATCAGTTCAAACACAAATTTGCTTCCTAACAGCTAAAAATACCAGTGAGCAGTATGGAAAATTCAGTCAAAAAAGTGTAATATATTACATAACCATATAGTAATCTCTTTTCTTTATTTTTTGGTAATAAAAAAGTAAAAAAAAAAAAAAATAATAATAATAATAATTTAAAAATAAATATGTTGCAAATACCCTACAACATTAAGAAGTGTATGCAAACATGTCTTGTCATGATGTTGTTCCCTGTTGGGGAAAATATTTTTCAATTGGCAAGATCTAAAAAATAGGGAAAAAAAGACCATAAAATTATGAAAAAAATTAAGTCCAAATACAGATTTGCTTCCCAACAGTAAAGAACATCAGTGTACAGAAACTTCACTGAAAATAAACGTGTAAAGTGTAATATATTTCATTATATGAAATTTCAATAATATATAATAAAATGTTGTTAAAATTAGTATTGATATTTTGCAAATACCCAACATTAAACATATTGTATAAAGTTCTTTATATTTGCTTAATGTATATAGCAAAACCCACACAACAATAAGAAGTCTACACTGTAACAATTGTAAACATAAATAAAACAAAGATTATTGGGCTGCATTTTTGTACTTGTTTCTTGTCGTTTCTTTGTAATTATTTTTGAAATTTAGTAGCAATTTGTGAGTGAAACTTGTTTCAAAGTGAATCCTACACTTACATCTTGTACAAAGACAGATTAACTGTTTTCAGTCAGGAAAAAATAGTTACTGCATGAATTTATGAGAATGATTCATGGTCCAGATGGAAGCAATCCAGGGTTTGGATCCGGACTGTAGTGCACTAATTGCTTACGTGTGATCTATAGTGTGCAACACATGCAGTATGGACTTGATGTCTGTTATCAGAGCACGTCTGTCAGATCAGGATGGATTCTGGAAATGCATGGAGCTGGAAACAAAAATAGAGTGAGTCTGTCCAGGCAACTCTGACACGAATTCTCCCTCGGATCTGAATATGAAATGTTCATGACCTCGGAATCCAATCCCTCTTGACGTTACATTATTGTTTGCTTTGATCAATTCATTGTGTCACATTCAATTAGAAGTACAGGCGGCATTAGTGTTTGATAAATAATGCGAGGCATCAGAACGCTGCCAACCTTCCCTGATTTTTTATGTTGGAGTCCAATTGTGAGCTCTGAACTGGCATCCAGCCCCGATCCACTAATTAACGGCACGACTGAAGCTGCGCTCCAAACAAAACCACATCTTTGTTCGCTAGAGGTTTGTTTCTCTTTCACTCAAAGCCATCAGTATGAATAAAGACATCATAGTTCATACAGACATTCAAACTAGGTTATCATTTACTTACTAATCAAAACATTCCAAACCTGTATTGCAAAATAAATATATGAAAAAATAAAACAATTCAACCTGTTCACTATTCAATTTTAAAGTTTTCTGAAGTCATATTTGTGTGAGGAAGAAGCATGCATGACAAACAAAATATGATATAATATAATATAATAAAGCATACTTTCTTGATAATGTAACCAATAAGTAAATAAATAAATATATCACTTTTAAAATCAAATTTATCTATAGAACACATTGACAATGTGACCAAAAAAAAAATATAATGCTTAAGGAAGAAACATTCTTGATAATGTTACTAAAAAATATATATATATAAATATTTGACTTTTGAAATTAAATTTGTGTATAGAACAGTTTCAGTTTTCAGAGTTTTCAGTTCAGAGTTTTACTGTGTTTTTGCATCATAAAATTATTTACCATGCAATGAATGTAAATGTGAGTCAGCTACCTACAAGATCTAATAAATGACCATAACATTATGTTCAGCAGTAATGTGCTTCCTATCAGTTTAGAATATCAGTGAGCGGTATGACATTTCCTCAAAAATGTGTCATATTTTGCAAATACAGAAAACAAACAAAAAAAATGCATAAGGAAGAAACATTCTTAATAATGTGACCAAAAAAAAAACAGTGGAAAAATAAATACACAACTTTTGAAGTCAAAATGTAAATATATATATTAAAAAAATATATATAAATATAAATAAATATATGACTTCTGAATTCATTTTTGTGTGAGGCACAGACTTAAATGTCAGTCCTCTTAACCATTATTACTATTAATAAGAAAGTTTTTCTGAGTTTTACTAAGACTGTTTTTGCATCACAAAAAAACAGATATTTTGATTTTAAAAGTCATTATTAAGAAGTTTTTTTTCCATGATAATGTGACAAAAAAATATAATAATAATAATAATAATAATAATAATAATAATAAACAATTATATATATATATATATATATATATATATATATATATATATATATATATATACAAATAAATAGATGACTTCTGAATTCATCACTTTCACCATAACTCTCTCATGTTTTAATTTTTTTGGCAAACTATTAATAAGAAGGTTTTTTCAGAGTTTTACTAAGACTGTGTTTTTGCACCACAAAAAAAAAAAAAAAAAAACATGGCACGAACTCTTGAAGAGGATAATCGGGTCCAGGCTTAGCTGTGTTTGTCCATATTTTCTTAACAAATCAAAAGTAAACACATTCCTGAGGTCCACGGATATGACTGTTTGGGGTAAGGGTTAAGATCGGGTTAAGAGCGGAGGTCACAGGTGAAGGTTAAAGGTTAAGACAGGTTCAAGACTTACGTAAGCGGCCGCATTCACTCTGGGGTTTCTGAAGGCTTCAGTCATCTCAGTGTGGAATGCAACGCAAAAATAGAGGCCGTTCCTCTGTCAATATCTCACTCCTGACGTATGCTTTCCTAGAAATGACGCTGGAGAAGGAATGGAAGAGAGGGACGAGTGAACGTGGACAACATCAATGTCAAGATATGAATGTCTGGAGCAGCGAACACATGTGCGATAACGGAGGAAAGTCAATACAGTCGAGAGAGACATCTGAAAATATTCAAGACACTTTCTCTGAAGACATTTTAATTGCTGCTGCTGCAAAAAAGACTAAAATATTAAGAAAGATTTATTTTATATTTAATTTTTTTTGCATTGAGTGAGCATAATATAATGCAAGCAAAAACTGACTGCTGACTAAAAAAAAAAATACTAAATTGGTAACTAGATAAAAAAAAGTTTGTCAAGACAAACTTTAAAGTTGGTTTGAGAAAGCTGGACCAGAAAGTTTGAAAAGTTTAAAAAAAGGGGGTTTTCAGTCTGAAAAAGTTTTAAGTTTAAAGTAGTTTTTAAAGCTTAATGTTTGAAATATATATATATATATATATATATATATATATATATATATAGAGAGAGAGAGAGAGAGAGAGAGAGAGAGAGAGAGAGAGATAGATAGCATGTTTCCAGCATGATTACCAAGTTTCTAGCATGATTAACATGTTACTAGCATGTTGTTAGCATTATTTGTAAGTTGCTAGCATGTTTCTAGCATGATTAGCATGTTGCTAGCATGTTTCTAACATGATTAGCGAGTTGCTAGCATGTGTCTAGCATGATTAATTTGTTGCTAACATGATTCTAACATGATTACCAAGTTGCTAGCATGTTTCTAGCATGATTAACATGTTGCTAGCATGTTTCCGTGTGTTTTTAACATGATTAGCATGTTGCTAGCATGTTTCTAACATGATTATCAAGTTGCTAGCATTTTTCTAGCAAAATTAACAAGTTGCTAGCATGTTTTTAGCATGATTATCATTTTGCTAGCACTTTGCTAGCATTTTGCTAGCGTGTTTATACCATGATTGCCATTTGGCTAACATGTTTCGAGCATGATTGGCAAGTTGCTAGCATGTGTCTAGTATGATTAGCATGTTGTTAGCTTGTTTCTAGCATGTTGCTAGCATGTTTCCGTGTGTTTTTAACATGATTAGCATGTTGCTTGCATGTTTCTAGCATGTTGCTAACATGATTTTAACATGATTATCAAGTTGCTAGCATTTTTCTAGCAAAATTAACAAGTTGCTAGCATGTTTTTAGCATGATTATCTTTTTGCTAGCACTTTGCTAGCATTTTGCTAGCATGTTGCTAGCGTGTTTATACCATGATTGGCATTTTGCTAACATGTTTCGAGCATGATTAGCAAGTTGCTAGCATGTGTCTAGTATGATTAGCATGTTGTTAGCTTGTTTCTAACAAGATTAGCAAGTTGCTAGCATTTTCTAACATGGTAAGCAAGTTGTTAACATGTTTCTAACATGATTACCAAGCTGTCAGCACATTTTTAGCATTATATCATGTTGCTAACATGATTCTAACAAGATTAGCAAATTACTATCATGTTGCTAACAGGATTACAAAGTTGCTAGCATATTTCTAGCATGATTAGCAAGTTGTTAGCTTGATTTTAACACAATTACCAAGTTGCTAACATGTTTTAAACGTGATTAGCAAATTACTATCATGTTGCTAGAAAGATTAGCATGTTTCTAGAATGTTTATAGCATGATTAACAAGTTGTTAGCATGATTAGCCAGTTACTTTCATGTTGTTAGCATGTTTAGGCAGTTGCTAGCATGTTTTAGCATTTTCTAACATGATTAGCAAGTTGCTAACATGTTTCTAGCATGATTCTAGCATGATTACCAAGTTGTAAGCACGTTTCGAACATGTTTATCAAGTTGCTAGCATGTTTTAGCATGTTTCTAGCATGATTAGCAATTTTGCTAACATGTTTCTAGCATGTTCATGGCATGATTACCAAGTTGTCAGCTCGTTTTTAGCATGATTAGCAAATTACTATCATGTTGTTAGCAGGATTAGCAAGTTGCTAGCATGTTTCTAGAATGTTTATAGCATGATTACCAAGTTGCTAGCATGTTTTTATCATGATTAGCCAGTTACTTTCATGTTGTCAGCATGATTAGCAAGTTGCTAGCATGTTTCTAGCATGATTAGCAATTTTGCTAGCATGCTTCTAGAATGTTTTTAGCATGATTAGCCAGTTACTTTCATGTTGTCAGCATGATTATCAAGTTGCTAGCATGTTTTTAGCAAGATTAGCAAGTTACTATCTTCAGTTTTAACAGATCAGTCTGAAGATCTGAGTTCGGAGTTTGTAGAGTTAAAGCTCTAGGAGGAGGTCGAGTTGATCATTTTAGTCTCAGAATAATAATAATAAGAAGTTGTTTAAATAGAATTTCAGTAAGTTGTCTTTCTCAAGCAAACGTAATAAATCTTTGTAATTATTTGCAAATAGCTTTATTTAATTATCCATAATAAAAGCCAAATTAGTCTCCCTGGACTTGACTGGAGGTTATTTCTGTACAAAGAAGCAGAGTTGTCTTCATCCTGCGGTCGGCTGGAGATCGTCTCTCACTAAATCAACATCAGGAGACAATTCAGACTGCTTTCAGAAGCACTTCAGCCTCACGGAGGTTTGTTTACTTACTGTACGTTCATTAAGAGAATAAATGTAAGCTATTGTTTTTGGCTTCAGTCCCAGATGATAATCAGCCTTCAGCAAACATTTCTACACGGCAGAATTAACAGCTACTTTGTCATTATTACAGCAGACTTTAATCCTAATCTCAAATGTTTGCAAAGCAGTGTTGTGCAGTTCACAAGCATTATCAGCGGTTTATTATAAGATTATTTGTTTAAGGGAAGACTGCAAGCAGAAACACAGTTTTTTCATTGACATGTCAAGTTTGAGATTTTGGGCTTTTTTGTGTTTCATAAAGCGTTTTTTTTTTTTTTTTTTTTCTCAGACTAGTGGAAAGAAAACACCCAAAAGACACTGTTAAGTGTTTCTTTTATAGCACTTTATCTATTTGTGTCAATAAATTTCAATTACAATACATATTTTTAAGATTTTTTTTTTTTTTTTTTTTTTGCAGTGAGTGAGCATAAAACTGACTGCTGACTAAAAAACTAAAAAAGTTCATCAAGACAAACTTTGAAGTTGGCTTGAGAAAGCTGGGCCAGAAAGTTTGAGCGGTTTAAGAAAAGTTTAAGAAGTGTAAGTTTTAAAAAATGTCCAAGTTTTAAAGTTTGAGGGTTTTCAGGCTGAAATAGTTTGAAGTTTAAAGTAGTTTTAAAAGCTCAGTGTTTGATAGATAGACAGATAGATAGATGAAGGATAGATATGTTTCTAGCATGACTAGCATGTTACTAGCATGTTTCTAACATGATTAGCAAGTTGCTAGCATGTGTCTAGCATGATTAGCATGTTGCTAGCATGATTCTATCATGATAACCAAGTTGCTAGCATGTTTCCAGCATGATTACCAAGTTGTCAACATGTTTCTAGCATGATTAGCATGTTGCTAAAATGTTACCGTGTGTTTCTAGCATGATTAACATGTTGCTAGCATGTTTCTAGCATGATTAACAAGTTGCTAGTATGATTAGCATGTTGCTAGCATGTTTCTAACATGATTAACAAGTTGTTAGTATGATTAGCATGTTGCTAGCATGATTCTAACATGATTATCATTTTGCTACCATTTTGCTAGCATGTTACTAGCATGTTTATACCATGATTAGCATTATTTGTAAGTTTCTAACATGATTCCAACATGATTACCAAGTTGCTAGCATGTTTCTAGCATTATTGGCATTTTACTAGCATGGTTATAGCATGATTAGCATGTTTCTAGCATGTTTTTAACATGATTAGCAAGTTGTTAGCATGTGTCTAGCATGATTAGCATGTTGTCAGCATGATTCTAACATGACAACCAAGTTGCTAGCATGTTTCTAGCATGATTAACATGTTGCTAGCATGTTTCCGTGTGTTTCTAGCATGATTAGCATGTTGCTAGCATGTTTCTAACATGATTAACAAGTTGCTACTATGATTAGCATGTTGCTAGCATGATTCTAACATGATAACCAAGTTGCTATCATGTTTCTAGCATGACTAGCATGTTGCTAACATGTTTCCAGCATGATTAGCATGTTGCTAGCATGTTTCTAACATGATTAATAAGTTGCTACTATGATTAGCATGTTGCTAGCATGATTCTAACATGATTAGCAAGTTGCTAGCATTTTTCTAGCACAATTAAGTTGCTAACATCTTTCCAGCATGATTATCATTTTGCTACTATTTTGCTAGCATGTTGCTAACGTGTTTATACCATGATTAGCATGTTGTTAGTTTGTTTCTAGCATGATTAGCATGTTCTGCTAGCATGATTCTAGCATGATTTGCAAGTTGCTAGCTTGTTTTTAACAAGATTAGCAAGTTGCTAGCATTTTCTAGCATGATTAGCAAGTTGTCAGCGTGCTTTTAGCATGATTAGCAAATTGCTATCATGTTGCTAGCAGGATTACCAAATTGTTAGCATGATTCTAGCATGATTAGCATGTTGCTAGCATGTTTCCATGTGTTTCTAACATGATTAGCATGTTGTTAGCATGTTACTAGCATGGTTAGCAAGTTGCTAGCATTTTTTCTAGCAAAATTAGCAAGTTGCTAACATGTTTCTAGCATGATTATAATTTTGCTACCATTTTGCTAGCATGTTGCTAGTGTGTTTATATCATGATTAGCATGCTGTTAGTTTGTTTCTAGCATGATTAGCAAGTTGTTAATGTTTGTAGCATGATTACCAAGCTGTCAGCACGTTTTAGCATGATTAGCAAATTATTATCATGTTGCTAGCAGGATTACCTAATTGTTAGCATGATTCTAGCATGATTAACATGTTGCTAGCATGATTCTAACATGATCAGCAAGTTGTTAGCTTGATTTTAACACAATTACCCAGTTGCTAGCATGTTTTTAGCATGATTAGCCAGTTACTTTCATGTTGCTAGCATGTTTTAGCATTTTCCAATGCAATCTCCACTTCAGCAGCACTTACACACACCAAACTTTACATTTGTATTCCTGTCTATTTCCTGAAGGCTTTTACGGAGGGATTTGTTCAGATATAACTGGCTTGATTTTATACAACATTTTATTCCACCCCAAATTTGTAAAAAAACAAAAAAAAAACAAAAAACATTGTTTTTTGTCTGTTCTAAGTTTTTTTTTTAATTATGGAGTGACAATATGTGACAAAATTCCCTTTGTACAAACATTTGACTCTAATGTGTCAAAAAAATAATAATAATAAACAAGAATTTTGAAACTGACTTCATTCAGTATTTACATTTTTACTAGAAATGTATGCAAATTGGTGCATATTTTTATTAAATAATGCCTCTTTTGCATATTTAGAAAACTTGTAATACAAAAAATGTTTTCCACAAAAATATTGAGCAGTAAAACATTGATAATAACCAGAAATATTTCTTGAGCAACAAATCTGCATATTAGAATGATTTCTGAAGGATCATGTGACAATTAAGATTGGACTTCCGCTCAAAAGTTTGGGATCAGTAGGACTTTTTTTTTTTTTTTTTTTTTTTAAATACAGAAAAAAACTGTAATATTGAAAAATGTTTTTACAATATAAATTAATGTTTTTTATTTGTAACATACTTTAAAATAGAATTTATTCCTGTGATGCAAAGCTGAATTTTCATCAGCTGTTACTCCAGTCTTCAGTGTCACATGATCCTTCAGAAATCATTCTAATATACTGATTTATTCAATGTTGGAAACAGTTGTGCTGCCAAATATTTTTTTTGTATCCTGTGATCTTTTTTTTTTTTTTTTTGGATTCTTTAATGAATAACAAGTTTAAAAGAACAGAATTCATTCAAAATATAAACATTTTCTAACAGTGTAAATTTATGCTATCGCTTTTTAGTAATTTAATAAAAGTATTAATTTCTTAAAAATAAAATGAATAAAAATGTACTGATCCCAAACTTTTAAGAAGTAGAGTATATTGTTAGAAAACCTTTCTATTTTAAACAAATGTTGCTCTTTTTAACCTTTTATTGATTAAAGAATCCTGAAAAAAAGGATCACAGGTTTCAAAAAAATGTTTAAGGCGAGACACTGCAGGTGAATAGGATACAAAAATTAACTAATAGTTATCACCTTACTTACCCAGTTAATTGATTACACTGATAATTGCAAACATTTTGCATTACAAGTTTTTCTAAAATGTCAGGTTTAAATATGCAAATGATGCATTATTAAATGAAATATGCAAAAACAATTCATACATTTCTAGTACAAAAATCTAAACACTGGATGAAGTGTTTCAAAAGTCAGAACAGACAGAAAACAATATATTTTTGTACCATTTTGGGGGGAATCAAATTTTTGTAGCAAATTATATATGAACAAAGCCCTCTGTAAAAACCTTCAGAATATAGTCAGGAATAAAAATGTAAAGTTCGATGTGTGTAAGTGCTACTGAAGTGGAGATTTATGGCTCATTGTTTTTGAGAAAATGGCCTTTAAAAATATGTACTGTAATTGAAATCTATTGATCACAAATAGATAAAGTGCTGGAAAAGAAACACCTAAGAGTGTCTTTTGGGTGTTTTCTTTCCACTAGTCTGAAAAAATACTTAGAAACACCAAAAAGCCCCAAATCTCAAGATTGATAATAAATCAGCATATTAGAATGATTTCTGAAGGATCATGTGACACTGAAGACTAGATGCTGAAAATTTAGATTTGTATCACAGGAATAAATTACATTTGATAATATATTCACATAGAAACCAGTTATTTTAAATTGAAATAATATTTCACAATATTATGGTATTTTCTGTATTTGTGATCAAATAAATGCAGCCTTGATGAGCAGAAGAAACATTTTTTTAAAGAACATTTAAAATCTTACAGATTCCAAACTTTTAAGCAGCAGTATATATTTAAATTGCAATATTATGTTTAAAAATCACTTTATTTTTTTTATCAAATAAATGAAGCCTTTGTGAGCAGTAGAGACTTTGAAACTTTCAAAACTTTAACTGATTTGTCAATACAGTATATAAACGTGTTTCCGATCCGAACGTGGTGGGACTGAATCAGTGTTTTGAAGGCTCAGATGTAGGGTGATGATTATGATGAAAGTGCCGCTCTCACCTGGAGAAACAGCTGGATGAGTGTGGAAACTCTGGTGATTACAGATGAGAGTCTCCACTGGAACAGGTGTTGTTCTCCGCTGCTTCTCTGGGTCTTTCCTCTGTTAAAAGCCTTCGTTCGGGTGACACCTGCGTGATTGACGAACAAGAGAAGACCTGAGCGTTCTTTCGCTAACATTACAGCTCTTTGTTTATTAGTGTTTACAAGTAGTGCTTCACTAGCTTGCAAAACGGGAGCTCAGAAAAGTCTCTAGATGTTCTCAGGAGGGTTAATGAAGACCTCAGTTGTGTTTCAAAACCTCACTGGGGTCTTTTTCTCAGGAGAAACATCTGAGACTTTGTTTGCTTACCACTTCCATTTCAAGATATTTTAGAAGGATATCATTTGGGATAGTGTTACTTATATTATTTACATACTGTAATTGTTTTTATTAAGATTTCCATTTTTATATTTTAATATTTAGTAATTTTACTTTTTTTTCTTTCTTTCTTCTATTTTTATATTACTATTTAGGTTTAATTTAATTTTATTTCAGTTGTAGTTTAGTTTAGTTCAGTTTTAGTTTTATTTATTTGCAACTAATTATCTAAACTAAAGGTTATTTTTATTTTGGTTGCATTTCTATTGTGGTTTTTAAATTTAGTTTTGATTCATTTTTTTATATATTTTATTTCAGTTTTAGTTACATTTATTTTAGTTGAAATAAGTTTATTTTGATTAAGCCTTTATTTTTACAGTTTAAGGTGTCATTATTTACTGATGCTATTAATTATTTTTATTTAAAATAAATAAAGTAATAAATTAATTAAATTTGTTTGTTTGTTTTCAGTTGTAGGATTTGCTAAGTTTTAGTTGTATTTATTTGCAACTAATTATCTAAAATAAAGGTTATTTTAGATTTGTTTCTAATTTTTAGGTTGCATTTTTATTGCACTTATGTTTCTAGTAATTTCATGTTTTTGTGATTCTTTTTTTATTGATACTGAGATTTCATTTTAAATTTTTTAATTTTTAGCTTTACCTCAGTTTCAGCTAAATTTATTTAAGTTGAAAAAAGTTTATTTTGATTAAGCCTTTATTTTTACAGTTTAAGTTGTCATTTGTAGATGCTTTTTAATTAATTTTATATAAAATTAATAAATAAATCAAATAAACGTATTAGTTTTCAGTTGCAGGATTAGTTATTTTTTTGCAATTAGTCATTGAAAATAAAGCTTATTTTCAATTAATTATTTTAATGCTTCAACTTAACATTTTTTATCTAATATTTATATTTTATTTGCTTTATTTCAAATCACCCCAAATGCTTTTAATACTTTAGTTAACAATAATTTTAGGAAAGTAAATACAATAATGAGTAATTTATTTATGCATTTATGCATTCATTACTTACTTGTGCACTTATTTATGCATCTATGCAGTCATTGAATTATTTATTTGTGCATTCATGCATTAATTTACTTATTTATTATTATGCATTCATTACTTATTTTGTGTGACTGTAAAAAATATGGACGTAGTGTCCGTGACGTCACCCGTAGTATTCTTAAGCGCTATTTTGAAGCTCATAGTGGGCGGGATTCGGCCGTCGCCATCTTGGAATCGCGTCACCGCGCGTCACTCCCGGATAATCAAAAATGGGCAAAAAGGCGGGACGTGGGTGGAGCTGGTTGCTGAAACCACGCCCGCCTAGCGCGACAGTGGTGACAGCAGCGGCAATCCCCCTGTCACTCAAGTGGCCACGCCCTTAATTATGCTGAACTTTAAGGCTTAATATAACTTAAACGGATGAGTTATAAAAAAAAATTCACCCCCCTCACAGTTGACATGACGGGCAAAACTAGCTATATAGACCAAAACCATTTTTTGAACCAGGCTGTAAATATACTTTTTTCTGCTGTAAAGTTAGGCATTTTAACATGGGGAGTCAATGGGACTGACTCCCTTTTGCAGCCAGTCTCTAGCGGCCAGTCCATGAATTGCAGTTTAAGTCACTTCCGTGTTGGTGTCAATAGAGAGAGCAGGAGGTTGCCGCTTGGGCAGTTATGCATTAATTTACTTATTTGTGCACTTATTTATGCATTTATGCAGTCATTGATTTATTTATTTGTACATTTAGCTTTTTTTTTTTTTTTTTTTTTTTTACGTAGAACCTGCAACTAATTTAGTGGTCGTGACTGACTCAGCGACTGATCTAGATGGTGCAGATTTAGAGTCTGAAGCAGTTTTATTCACAAAATTTTTCTTTAAAACCGCTCACAATCAGTTCTCTCTGTTTTCCAGAACCTCTTATATGTTTTTTCTTACAACGTTCCCTGTTTGCACAGCAAAAATAAGAGGACGCAGAGACTCTAGAGACTGATTAGGGTCATTACGGGGCCTGTGAGCAGACGGGGTCACGCACTGACATTTGCAGCGCATTGACTCACCGAGCGCAGGATTACCGTAAGAAAGCCACACCGTCAAAAGAAGTTAACGCAGAGACGGGATCTTATGTCGAAGCCCACCTCTGACGTGGAGTGAAGTCCCTTTGGCCTCTAGGGAAAACCCTTTTGACGTCAAGCGGGGGTCTGGCACCCCTTTCAGTGTTTTGATACCAGCTTAGAGGAGTCGGATTGCAGAGAAGGGGAAATTACAGCTGCTGGAGAAACAGGGGTTGCGGGAATATTTTCACTGTGCTTCTCCATCCGTTCCTCCGATCCCTCCCCACGTCGCAATCATTCCAGATGATTTTAGTGGAGAGATAACACAGCTGGAGCACTCAAGCTCAACAACAACAGGAACACACTGCATGTCTGGCGGGACGCATTCCCAAATGCAAGAGACGGCAAACGTGCTAACCAAACAGAAGATTGAGAAACGATGAAGAGGTGAGGAGGTGAAACCCTTCAAGAAACGGATCCAGGTCACGTTTGACCTAAAAATCAAAAGAACAGAAAAGAAATTACATTTTGTATAATGCAAACAATCTTTAGGAACCTAAAATAATCCATAAAACATACAATATAATACAAAAAAAAAAAAAAAACGGGACATTTTTAAGGACACATCCCGTCTCATTAATGTGACACATTAAAATAAATAAATCAAAATATAATAAATTAATTAATGACTGAATGAATGCCTAAAAAGTAAATGAATGCATAAAAACACAAATAAATAAATGCATAAATAAATAAATGCACAAATAAGTAAATTAATGCATAAATATACTAATAAATAAATAAATAAATAAATGACTGCATAAATGCATAAATAAGTGTGGAAATAAGCAATTTAATGCAAAATTGCATAAATAAGTAAATGCATAAATGCACAAATATAAAAAATGAATGCATAAATGCACAAATAAGTAAATGAATGCATAAATGCACAAATAAATGAATGCATAAATACATAAATATATACACAAATAAGTAAATTAATGCATACAGTAACTTATACAATAATAAACACTACTAAATAAATGTCTACATAAATGCATAAACAAGTGCACAAATAAGCAATTTAATGCACAAATAAGTAATGAATGCATAAACACACTAATAGATAAATGATTGCATAAATGCACAAAAAAACAATGCATAATATAAAAAATATAAATAATACAAATATAAAAAATGAATGCATTAATTCACAATTAAACGTAAATAAATGCACAAATAAATAAATGACTGCATAAATAAGCAATTTAATGCATAAATGCACAAATAAGTAAATTAATGCATGCATGCACAAATAAATAAATGATTGCATAAATGCAAAAATATAAAAAAATGAATGAATAAATTCACAAATAATTAAATGGATGCATAAATATATGCACAAATAAGCAATTTAATGCATACAGGCACAAATAAGTAAATTAATGCATACATGTATAAATAAATGCACAAATAAGCAATGCAATGCATAAATGCACAAATAAGTAAATTAATGCATAAATGAAACCATACATGTATAATCTAATTTTATACTTCAAATTAAATTAAAAATAAGTGAACATGACGTTATAGCAATGAGAATCAAATCATCAGTGAGAATACTTGGAAGTTCAAACATTTAGTGACAATTAGCAGGAAATTGTGCTTAATAATGGCACAAAATAAATAAATAAATATAGACTTGATGCTTGATTTAAATGTACAAATGTGAGAGTAAACTGACAGCAGGGGAAAACCTAGACAGATTTTTTGGAAAAGCATCTGTACAACACACAAGTCATTGTTCACACACACACACTACACATCTGTCATGAGCTGGAATCAGATGAGACGCTCTGGTGTGGATTTAGTCGTCCAGTATAAACACAAACTCACCACCGCATGTATGAACATGACCAACACGCACACATGCACACGCAGGAGAGTGCCTTTAAAGATAGTGATCAATGCTTGAAGCGGATGTGATTATACGGCCAACCACATCACTTCTCTCCGCTTCCAAAATACACTTATGTGTGAATGTGTGTGTAATTATGGTTATGGGTAGAGCATGTCTCTGTCATTATCAACACACATCTGAAACGAGGGAAGTGCTCAGCAGGACATACAGTTACAGTACGCCGTCAATGTGCACTTTGGGGAAGAAATGTGGCTCATAATTTGGCAGAAATAGCTCAAGATTCTGGTTTCGTTTGTGCCCTACATTATCACCTTGCTCACTTTTGCACCCCTGCACACATTTTAGGATAATGAAATATTTACTTTTTAAATGCATAAATAAATAAATGCATTATAGATAAACAAATGAAATAAATATGTATTTGCTAAAAGCATCTGAAAACACTCATATTCAAAGACCATTAAGGACTTAGAAGATAAACCCATCAAGAAATGGTTCCAGGTCAAATTTGACTTCAAAATCAAAAGAACACAAAATAAATTTTATTTTGTTTAATACAAAAAACCTTTAGGACCCTGAAAAAGAAAAATCCACAAAATATACAATACAATACAAAAAAAAAAAAAAAGGGACATTTTTATAAGGCCGATTAAAAACATCTTGTAATGCATAAAAATAGATAAATAAATAAATGGAGAAAAACCCTACTCCTAAATCTGCAAATAAGTAAACTAATGCATACATGTACAAATAAATAAATGCACAAATAAACGAATTAATGCATAAATGTATCAGTGCACAAATAAGTAAATATTTTACACTGCTGCTCAAAAGTTTGAGATCAGTAAGATTTTTTTAAAGGAGACTTTTTTGCTCATCAAAAGCTGCATTTAGTTGATTAAAAATACAGAAAAAACTGTAATATTGTGAACTGTTAATGCAATTTAAAATAGTGTTTTTTTCTATTTTAATATACTTAAAAATATGATTTATTTCTGTGACACAAAGCTGAATTTTCAGCATCAATACTCCAGTATTCAGTGTCACATGATGCTTCAGAAATCATTCTAATAAGCTGATTTATTATTAATGTTGGAAACAGTTGTGCTGCTTAATATTTGTTTTTGGAACCTGTGATACTTTTTTCAGGATTCTTTAAAAATAAAACATTAAAAAGAACAGAATTTATTTAAAACAGGAGGCTTTTGTAACAAGAAACACCTCATTCACAGTTTGGGGTCAGTAAATTTTGTTTGTTTCTCTCTTTGAAAGAAATTAATACGTGTTAAATTGATTAAAAGTGATAGTAAAGACTTATATCATTAGAAAAGATTTTTATTTTAAATAAAATGCTGTTCTTTTTAACTTTTTATTCATCAAAGAATTCTGAAAAAAGTATAACAGGTTACAAAACAATATTAAGCAGCACAACTATTTGCCATTCAGCTTTGCATCACAGAAATAAATTATATTTTGATACATATATATATATATATATATATATATATATATATATATATATATATATATATATATATATATATATATATATATATATATATATATATAACTGTTATTTTGAATAGCAATCATATTTTTTATATAATTACTTTTTTCTGCATTTTTGATCAAATAAATGGGACTTTGATGAGCATAAGAGACTTACAAAAAACAAAACAACACAAAAAAACATTAAAAATCTTACTGATTACTGAACTTTTGAGCAGCAGTATATAAGTAAGTATATTCCCACTCTTTAAAATAATGCACAAATAAAATAATAAAATGCATAAATGAAAGAAAAAAATAATTAATGTATGAATGCATGAATAAATGCATTAGGCCATTAAATATTTAATTCAACAAGAGATCAATAAGCAACTAATACACTCATATTTAAAGCCCTTTAAGCATTAAACTTATGATAAATGTAACTTTAAGTCTCTCGAATGTAACACTAAACAGTCAAACTGAACACATGATGAGGGCATGAATGCTTGTTTTAAATCAATCAATCACTTTTCACAGGGTTCACTGTAAATCATGATGTTTATGTTCATGTTGAGGAATGTGCATTGGAAAAGCGCTCAGATCCAAACGCCAATTCTCTCATTTTGCTGAAACGTAAAATTGCTTGTGTGACATTGTTTTATGTTAACATTTTCTTAAGAGAATAAATAAGGTAGTATTCTGTTTGTTCAAGCCATCAGCTGTTTGTGTAAGTCATCAGAGATGCGGCTCGGTTTACACGGCTGAATAAACAGCTGACGCGACAAGAAAACAACAAGACAAACTCGGCTTGATCTGCAAGGCCGCGGGACAATGTTGAATAAAGTGCTTGTTCAAC
>NC_133366.1:54482655-54505344 GCF_049309525.1 Garra rufa
CTCGATCTTGCAGGTTTGCATTGCACAACATCAGAAAGATCAGGTCCTTCCTAACAGAACATGCTGCACAACTCCTCGTACAGGCCGTGGTCATTTCCAGGCTGGACTACTGCAATGCTCTTTTAGCCGGTCTTCCAGCATGTACAATCAGACCTCTACAAATGATTCAGAATGCAGCGGCACGTCTGGTCTTCAATGAGCCCAAAAAGGCCCATGTCACACCTCTCTTCATATCCCTGTTACGGCTCGCATCAAATTCGAGACACTGATGCTGGCCTATAGGACAGCCACCGGCTCATCACCGGCCTACCTCCATTCACTACTACGCATCTACATTCCCTCCAGAAGTCTGAGATCCTCTAGTGAAAGACGCCTTATTGTACCACCACAGAGAGGCATGAAATCACTTTCCAGAACATTCTCCTTCAACGTTCCTGCCTGGTGGAATGATCTTCCCAACCCTATCCGGAATGCAGACTCCTTAACTGTCTTCAAGCGACTGCTGAAAACCATCTTTTCGACACTATTTGACTCAATAAAAAAAAAAAAAAAATTGTTCTCCTCTCTTTCTTGATCTTCCCTTTCTAGCCTGTACTCATCTAACAACGCCTGATATATGGTATTTTTGAGCACTTCCTATGTTGATCTGCCTCCTTAGGATGAATCACTTGTTGTATTCCCAATTGTAAGTCGCTTTGGATAAAAGCGTCTGCTAAATGAATAAATGTAAATGTAAAAGTACTCAGCATTCAGATGATGTATAAATTTTCATAAAAAAAAATGGACCCTTACGACTGGTTTCGTGATCCAGGGTCACATATAAAAGTCAGGGGTAAAAAGTCACAATTATGAGATAAAAAGTCATAATTACAATAAACTTCCATAAATGTAGTTACATTTAGCGGCAAAAAAAGCAATCTACAAAATAAAAATCAGGCAGTTAAGATTTTATATATATATATATATATATATATATATATATATATATATATATATATATATATATATATATATATATACAATTAACAACTTATAAAACATATAAAGTAGGATATACTTAAATATCCAACTTTATAAATAGAGTTATGTGACAATATAATTACATTTTGTGACAAAACAATAAATCAGGCAGCTTAGATTTGTTGTATACATTGTAAAAAGTTGGAAATTAAAACAAAGAATAATACTTCAATCCTTCTACTTCTAAATATCAGGTTTAATTTAATGTGCTAGTTGCCCTTTCTTTGGAATTATTTGTGAACTAATTCTCAATCTAATGTTCTTAGGTCAAAGTCTAGATATGTAAATCTGCAATGAAAAGCATCAGTTTATTCAAATCCTGAGCGTTTCCATTACAGCGCAACAATAACAAAGACGTCAGGCTCTAAGTGTTCGGCTCATGTGCTGCTTTCTGGGTTTTAGGGGGAAGCTGCAGAAACAAGGCCTTTGGCGCTGATGCAGTTTCTGCTGCGCACATTAAAAGCCAAATGACGACAAACGTGCTTGACATCTCTGGCCTGGATAAGACACGTTCACAGGCAGCTGTCAGGTGTCTTTCATCCAAACACAAATGGCTGGAGGATTGTGGGCCAGTGTGAACCATACTGTTCTTTCCCTTTTCTCTCTCTCTCTCTTCGTCTCTTTTGTTCACATGCTCACCCTCCCTTTATTTCCAGATGGAGTTCGAACCCTACAGCATTGTGATTTAGAGAGACAGGCCATTGGCCTACTGTGGGAGATTCTTACGTCTAAAGACCTCAATGAGACTCTCTGCACTCCGTCAGACCATCCATCATCTCCAACGGAACGCTTACATAATACTATTTACACGGAGCTATGCCGTACGCTTATGTCATGGGTCCTCGTTTGCTGTAAGACTCAGAAAATGCATTTGAGACGGAAAAATCTGTCCTGGTGTGACTCCCTGCACGCATTGTACTCGCTACGGATCATATGAAAGCAAGCAAATACGAAAGCAACGCTCAGATGAGATTACATGACAAAAATGGGACGTTTCGTGCCTTCCGATCTATCTGTACGTGCATTTTAATAATTCAATTGCTCATAATACACGCACATACAGTTCTGACAGTAATCCAGTTCTGGAATTCCACTTAATGTAATCGGAGCCACACAGATCGCTCCTGTGTTTGCTTTACCGCCCTTTCGCATGTAATTGATTGGCGCGATTTGTGCCGTAATTACTGAAGTCTGTGTTATTCCATCATACTGGTGTTTAGAGGCTGACAGGGGGGTAACAAGAGCCAAATCAGTGCAAAACAGTGACTAAGTAAACAAGAATGCACTGTGCTATTGAATACAGATCCCACCCAGAGCGATTGACTGTACACGCTTCATCGAGGTATACATACTCATTATATCGTTTACACAGAGCATGCATACTTGAGCCCTTTCATGAGGACGTTCTGTCTGTAATTAGCACTATTTGCTAAGACAAGCACTGTTACGATCACACATGAATGATACCTGTGGTTGTGGGGCGTGTTGAGTTGTGTTATATTTCAAAGCATCATCTGACTTCATCTGGTGATAAAACAAGGAAAAAAAAACCTAAAGGCTTACACTTAAGCAGGGATCTGAGCCATATATTATATACAGTGTTGAGGATAATGCATTACAAGTAACGCAAGTTACGTAATACTATTATTTTTTCCCAAGTAACTAGTAAAGTAACACATTACTGTTTAATTGACAAGAAAATATCTGAGTTACTTTCCCCCCACATTTATTGATTAAAAGCTCTCCTGTCCTCATGTTGAGAGAAATTGTGAGTAAGATGTTACTTTAGTTCTAGAATAAATGTGAACATGCATTAATTCATCTCACTCACTAAACAAGCAGATACAGTATTCCTCAAAATGAATAAAAACAGTGAAATTCAATGCAAACCTGCAATAATTTATGTTAAATAATACAAATATCCTTTATGCATTTAATCTCATTTTATTAACCGATGTCTTTGCTGCTGACCTTCGATGAACCAATTCATCCATATTAATAAGCAAAAATTACTCAAGATAATTGAACATTTGTTTTCCTTTCTTTTTTTTTTTCATTGCTGAAGAGTTGACATCTTTTCTTCTGCGGTCTGCTGTACAGACGGGAATTTACTTTTCTCTAAGCCTGAGGCTTTTGGTGTGAAAAGCCTTTTACATTTGACAAAAATAGAACTTTTTATATTTAAAACAAACAAGCAAGCCCTGCCCAGATTTAAAAAGTAATGCAAATGTAACGTAACGCATTACTTTCCATAAAAAGTAACTAAGTAACGTAATTAGTTACCTTTTTAGGGAGTAACTCAATATTGTAATGCATTACTTTTAAAAGTAACTTTCCCAAAAACTGACTTTATATACCATATACTGAAACATATATTGTTTCAGAATGTTTATACTGTAGAACATTCAAATGTAACATTCCCATAACATTTGCAAAATGATACAATGGAATGTTCTTTTAATGTTCACATAACCAATTTAAAAAAATTTAACATTTCATTCAGAGAACTTCACTCTTAAAAATAAAGGTGCTTTAAAAGGTTCTTCACAGCAATGCCATAGAAGATCTTTGGTTCCATAAAGAACCATCTCTTTCTTATCTTTTTATAATCTGAAGAACCTTATTTCGCCACAAAGAACCTTTTGTGAAACAGAAAGGTTCTTCAGATGTTAAAGGCTCTTTATGGTAACTATTTAGTCAAAAAAGGTTCTTCTATGGCATCGTGAAGCACCTTTATTTTTAGAAGTGTAAAATCACTTCAGAAGGACTCTTCAACACTAGACTGGAAGAAAACACATGAAAACATGACATCAGTGAGTTTTAAATTTTTTGAAGATTTGAAAATATGTGAAGTGGCAATTTAGTGTAAAAGCCTGCTTCCACCATGTAAAGGAGAAATGTATAAACAGAATTTTATTAAGTTGAAAGTTGAAAGCTATAAAAGGTTGAAAGTGATTTTTCAGTCCTCGGGCACGGACAGAACGACAGCGCGCAAGTGAGTACTTAAATACTGTATGTTAATAGGCAATTGTA
Organism: Garra rufa; assembly: GCF_049309525.1. Classification (NCBI taxonomy): domain Eukaryota; kingdom Metazoa; phylum Chordata; class Actinopteri; order Cypriniformes; family Cyprinidae; genus Garra; species Garra rufa. The sequence goes on from NC_133366.1 coordinate 54,486,709, forward strand.
CTATACTTCTCTAGTTATCTATATCTCTGCCTATATATATATATATATGTCCATATGTATATGTAGACTTGGATTAATTCGTTGGTGTTAGTACATTTTTACGCGGGTCTAGACGGACTGTTGTAGTTTGTTTACATAGATATTGTATTTATCTGGATTAATTCAATTGTATTTACATTAAATTACTCTCAGAAAGCAGTTATTCGTTCTGGTGCTTTGTATTGCTAGCGTTTTTTGGTGTTAAAGTATAGTTTTGATTGCACTTAATCAAATTAGACTACTGAGCCACGGCCAAGGGAAGCTTTTGTTCTCACGTGGTTCCCTTTCCTGAGCGCGCTTAGATGTGCTAAGTGCGTTCAATCTTAGTTTCGATTTGAGCCATTTGAGCCATTTGCGTACGATCTATTTGGGCTGACTCAGCAGAGGGGGAGTACCCAGCTGTTTTCACTGAACAGTCATTTGGTGGTGTATTTAACTGCATCATAGCAGCTGACGCTGAAGCGTCAGCGGAAGTGTTCAGCCTCCTCGTGTGAAGACCGACAAGGGTAAAGACAGCGACTTGTCCTGCGCGACTTAGCCGAGCAACGCACTTCGGTATTCTTTTCCTTCATCTCACTCCTACTTCTGCCCTCCTCTATCATGTGTTTCCAATTCATTCCGGTGCACTCTACACATCGCGCTAACATCAAACGCACACGTCGACGCAATCTTTCTAATCTGCATCCTATTCACACCTCTTCCACTGAAACTTTCTCTTTCACTGTTGGCCTCTGGAACTGTCAGTCAGCTGTCAACAAAGCTGACTTCATTTCTGCCTTTTCTTTGCAATCTGGCCTGAGCATCCTAGGTTTGACTGAGACCTGGATTCGTCCAGAAAACTCAGCAACCCCAGCCGCTCTGTCTAATAACTTTTCCTTCTCCCACACCCCTCGTTACACTGGAAAGGGCGGCGGTACTGGACTGCTCATTTCTAACAACTGGAAATACTCAACCCATTCTCTTCTTGGCAATTATAACTCATTCGAATGTCATTCAGTGACTATAACAACTCCCATCAAACTCCATGTTGTGGTAATTTATCGTCCTCCTACTCAACTTGGCATTTTCCTAGAAGAGCTGGATGTGCTACTATCCTCATTTCCAGAGGATGGCACCCCATTTCTAGTCTTTGGAGACTTTAACATTCACCCTGACAAACCCTATGCAGCTGACTTCCATACACTCCTAGCTTCATTTGATCTCAAACGCATTATCACTACACACACTCATAAATCTGGAAACCAACTTGATCTCATTTATACACGTAACTGTACTACAGATAACATAGCAGTCAAACCCTTACACATCTCTGACCACTTCTTCATTACATTCGACCTACATCAAGCTACCTGTGCACCACCAACCCCTCTACCTGTTACTTTTAGACGAAACCTACGCTCTCTCTCACCTTCCCGCCTTTCGTCTTTAGTATCCTCCTCTCTTCCCTCTCAAACCCACTTCTCATCCCTGGATACTAATACAGCAACGGACACCCTGTGCTCGACTCTCACGACTTGTCTAGATGATATTTGCCCTCTCTCCTCCAGGCCAGCACGGGCTGCTCCTTCAAACCCTTGGTTATCCGAGGTTCTTCGTGAGCAGCGCTCCAAACTTAGGGCAGCTGAGAGGAAATGGCACAAATCTAAGGATCCGTCTGACTTGAGTATGTATCAGTCTCTGCTGTCATCATTCTCTACCCAAGTCCACACTGCCAAATCTTCATACTTCCACAATAAGATCAACAATGCTCCAGACACACGAAACCTCTTCAAAACTTTCAATTCACTGCTTTGCCCCCCTCCACCACCTCCCACCACTACTATAACAGCTGAGGACTTCGCCACATTCTTCACAGACAAAACTGCATCTATCAGCAATCAGTTCTCAGCTCCACACATACAGGAACTAAAATTGATCACACCCGCATCTGGAACTCCCCTCTTCTCCTTCAGTCCCCACTCTGAGGCTGAAGTTAGCAAACTTCTCCTCTCCAGCCATCCGACGACATGTCCTTTAGATCCTATCCCCTCGCACTTTCTCCAAGCAATCGCTCCCACAATCCTACCGGCGCTCACACACATCATCAACTCATCTCTTCTCACAGGCACCTTCCCTACTACATTTAAGCAGGCCCGGGTAACCCCGCTGCTCAAAAAACCTACTCTAAACACTTCACTTGTAGACAACTACAGACCTGTCTCTCTCCTTCCATTCATAGCAAAAACGCTGGAACGAGCTGTTTTCAACCAGCTATCTTTATTTCTTGCGCAGAACAATCTATTGGATACCAACCAGTCAGGCTTCAGGAGTGGCCATTCAACTGAGACTGCTCTACTGTCTGTCACTGAAGCCTTACGGATTGCAAAAGCTGATTCCAAATCATTGGTACTCATTTTGCTGGACCTATCTGCTGCTTTCGACACAGTGAATCATCAGATCCTTTTGTCCACCCTCTCATCGCTGGGCATCACAGGAACTTCACTTCACTGGTTCAAATCCTACCTCACTGGTAGGTCTTTCAGGGTAGCCTGGGGTGGTGAGGTATCCAAAACTCAACAACTGGTTACTGGGGTTCCTCAGGGATCAGTTCTTGGACCCCTCCTCTTCTCCATATACACTACATCTCTAGGCCCCATCATACAAGCACATGGCTTCTCCTACCATTGCTATGCTGATGACACACAGCTCTATCTCTCATTCAAACCAGATGATCCATCGATAGCTGCACGAATCTCAGGTTGCCTGGCGGATATCTCTGCATGGATGAAGGAACACCATCTCCAGCTCAATCTAGCAAAGACTGAGCTCCTTGTTTTCCCTGCCACGCCGACTCTACAACATGACTTCTCAATCCAGTTAGGTTCATCAACAGTTACCCCTTCAATTTCAGCCAGAAATCTTGGTGTAATGTTTGATGACCAATTGACTTTTAAAGACCACATAGCTAAAACTGCTCGATCTTGCAGGTTTGCACTGCACAACATCAGAAAGATCAGGCCCTTCCTAACAGAGCACGCTGCACAACTCCTCGTCCAGGCCCTGGTCATTTCCAGGCTGGACTACTGCAATGCTCTACTAGCTGGTCTTCCAGCATGTACAATCAGGCCTCTACAAATGATTCAGAATGCAGCAGCACGCCTGGTCTTCAATGAACCAAAAAAGGCCCATGTCACACCTCTCTTCATATCCCTGCACTGGCTACCAGTTACGGCTCGCATTAAGTTCAAGACACTGATGCTGGCATATAGGACAGCCACCGGCTCATCACCTGCTTACCTACGTTCACTACTACGAATTTACACTCCCTCTAGATCTCTGAGATCCTCTAATGAAAGACGCCTCGTTGTACCACCACAGAGAGGCATGAAATCACTTTCCAGAACATTCTCGTTCAATAGTCCTGCCTGATGGAATGACCTTCCCTCCCATATCCGGAATGCTCATTCCCTAACTGCCTTCAAGCGACTACTGAAAACCCATCTCTTTCGACACTATTTGACTCAATAAAAAAAAAAAAAAAAAAAAAAACCTTCTCTCTTTTCTTGATCTTCCCTTTCTATCCAGTACTTATCTAACAATGCCGACATATGGTATTTTTGAGCACTTCCTAGGTTGACCTGCCTCCTTAGGACGAATCACTTGTTGCATCCCCAATTGTAAGTCGCTTTGGATAAAAGCGTCTGCTAAATGAATAAATGTAAATGTAAATGTGAAAATATGAAATAAAACACCATATAAAAAGTCAGGGGTAAAGAAAATATAATTATGAAATAAATTGAAGTTATGAGATAAAAAGCCAAAATTATTACATAAGTCACAATTATGCACTAAACATCATAATTTCAATAAAGTTACAATTATGACATAAATGACTTTGTGTCATGACTATGGCTTTTTATCTCATAGTTTAGACATTTTTGTCATCATTTCAACTTCTTAGGTTGCTCGTTATTTTGTTATTCATATGTTTTTCATGGAATAATTTTGACATAATTAGGTCACTTTTCAGTCATGATTTGACAAAGCATTTTGTTTACTTTCTTGACTTCCTCAATTTAGTGCACTATTCAGATTAACATTTTAAATGTTTTAGTTTAAGTGTTAAATATTTTATATATTCATATGCTTTTCATGTAATAATTATTACTTTTTGACACTATTGTGACATAATTAGGTCCTAGTAATGACTTATGTCAATTTTGACTTCTCAATTATGCATGAAATAGAACAAAATATTAATATTTGTCCAATAAAATGCTCCCTAAAATGAGATTTTCCCTTCCTCTTCCCTTGCTAACTAAAGTTTTTACAGATATCAAAATAAGTCAGCAAATTTCCTACTTAAAAAAAAAAAAAAAGGTTTAGAAAGGTTTTTAAAGTTTAGATACACGTTTGGTTCTTGATACACGTTGACTTTTAACACAATTATTGCATAATTAGGTCATAGTAATGACTTTATGTCAATTTTGACTTTTCAGTCATAATTATGATTTAACAAAGCATTTTGTTTTCTTTCTTGACTTCCTCAATTTAGTAAAAATGAACACAATCTGGTTAATGAGATGTGCTTTGCATGAGTTAAACAGCATGTTTAATGCAGGCGGATTCCACTGCTCCTACTGCTGTGGTAGAGGACGGCAAATTGGTCTTTTTTAATCTTGTATTTTATCTAAGTGCAACAATATGTTTTGTGGAATCAAAATAACGGCAAACCTAATCTGGCTTATAGTGCTTACGTTCAATTGTTTTAACAAAACAATTGAAGGATCATGCTGTCCTGTGTTGACACAGCCATGAGCGTCTTACAAACGGGAACATTATGGCCACTTTCACTCAGCTGCCAGATGCCTCTATATCCCTTCCAGATGAGACGTGCATGGAGCAAACCCTGACACGTTCCAGCGCAGGAGTGGAAAGACGCTGTCGTTTTCCATCTGCGGGGAAATTCTCTTCTTTTGCAATGAAAAAAAAAAAAAAAAAAAAAAAAACTTGAAATTTGACCACTTTCCTGCTCCTCAACCTTGATTATCTTAATTAAGATCACTGAAGTCAAAAGGTTCCTCAAATGAGCTTAAATCATGTTATGAACAACCTGACATAAGCTATGACTAAATGGAAGAGAGTTCTGATGTAAACAGTAATTTGTGCTGTTTGCCAGGACAACTCATAATTATGAGATAAAAATTTATATGAGATCAAAAATCATAATTATAAGTCCAAATTATGAGTCGAAATTATGACATGATTGAATCATAATTAAGAGATAGAAGTAGAAACTGATATAAAGTAAAATTATGAGATAAAATGCATAATTACGTCATTAAATATTATGACTTTTATTAATTTTGAATGAAAGTGAGTTGACGTGTGTACAATTAAAATTTGCCAAGACAAGCGCCTCTGTTACTATCACCAATTTATATTATGAGATAAAAATTGATATGAGATATAAAGTCATAATTATAAGTCAAAATTATGAGATACTAAACCATAATAAAAGTCGAAATTATGATATAAATAAATCATAATTATGAGATAGAAGTAGAATCTGATATAAAATTAAATTATGAGACTAAATTCATAATTGTGACATTAAAATGGATGACTTTTATTCATTTTGAATGGAAGAGAGTTGATGTGTGGACATTTACAATGTCTCTGTTACTATCTGTTACTAAAATTTATATTATGAGATCAAACGTTACAATGACAAAAGTCAAAAGTAAATCATGAGATAGTATGAGATAGAAGAAGAAACTGACATAAAATGAAATTCTGAGATAAAAATACAAAATTATGACACCAAAATCATATTTTTGATGTATGGATAATTAAAGTCATAATTATGAGATAAAAAGTCATAATTATAACATAAGCCCAAATTGTAAGATACTAAGCCATAATTATTTAAAAAAAAAAGTCATATTGATGAGATACTAAAGTCATAACCATGAGACAGAAGTGAGATTGACATTAGCTAAAATGAAAATAAAAATGTATAATCATGACATATAAAGGACATTTTTACATAATTATAAATCAATTTAGACTTGTGTCAATGTTTTATGAAAGAAAGAATTACCCACACACATATAAACAGAGCCAATCATGATAGATCTAAGAAAATGACGGTTGCTGGTTCACATTCACGTCACTGCAGGCGTCCCGCTGCTCTGTTCTCATAATGTTTACAAGCGCTGCTATTAAGTGGAAATCAAGTCCAGTTTGAAGCTCATTTTGTTTTCTCAGTGACTCAAGCCCACTCATATCTGTAAACACAGATTATACGTCAATAATTACGCATGGCAAACCTCTGTATCCCCATGGTTCAGACGCAGTTGAACTTTAACTCACTCAACCAGCAATAACCACATCCTGTACCCGAGTTGTGAGGGCTCCACGATGGGTAACTCTGGCATCATGAGCGCTGAGTCACAGGGCAGTTTATGAGGCGTAACGGAGCGCTGAGAGGCCAAGAACCCTCTCGTGCATTAGCCCTGATGAGAGCGACGAAAGGGAAGGGTCATTTCCTGGATATCCAAGGTTTGGAGGTTGAAAGGCCAGTGCACAGGTGATGACAACCTTTTGTAATAAAGCTCTGAATGCGGTTGGATCCGTAAGGCTCATATGAATCATCTTGAAATGGAGATGACCATTGCCAGGAACGGTGGGCGTGATGGCGCGTTGGATCGAGCAGCGATCGCTTATGAAATACGTCCCGGAGTTTTTGCTTTATGGTGTCTAGACGAGAAAAATTATGATTCATTCTCAGTTTTTTAATACATTTTTAACTTTCTAGCTACTTGCATTTTGAGAAAACAGTTTGACGATTGAATGAAATAAAAAAGGAAACTATGATTCAACAAGGCTGGGGCTTTCCTGCAGCATTTCTTGTATTTTACTCCTTTCCACTAAAATTTGGATTGCACATACAGAATACTGTCTTCACTTAACACAAACACTAATCAGAAACAGACTTCACACGGATATGCAAATGCATATGTACATATTTGGCCAATGCATTGCAAGTGCGAGATACTGCTTTAAAAACAAAGCAACAGGTAAATCCAAGCCAGAGTAGCAAGACTTGTTGACACTCATGTATTAGTTCAGAGATGTTACTGCAAACTCTTAAAAATAAAGATCCTTCACGATGCCATAGAAGAACCATTTTTGTCTAAATGGTTCCATAAAGAACCTTAACATCTGAAGAACCTTTCTGTTTCGCAAAAGGTTCTTTATGGCGAAAGAAGGATCTTCAGGTTATAAAAAGGTAAAGAAAAGAGATGATTGTTTAAAGAACCTTTGACTGAATGGTTCTTTGTAAAAAAACAAAAATGGTTCTTCTATGGTATCACTTGAAGAACCTTTTAAAACACCTTTATTTTTAAGAGTGTACTTAAGTGGTATCAGAATTTTATTTAACTATTTATTTTTCTGAGTACTTTTTTTTACTTTCACTACATATTTAGACACATATCTGTGCTTTCTACTTACATTTTTAAACCAGACTTGTTACTTTATTAACTTCATAACAACACCCTGGCAAACACTAAAACACTTTAGCAACCACATAAGAATGTGCCAACAACTTAGCAACTGCATAGCAACACCCTGGCAAACACCTAAAACACTTTAAGAAGCACAGTGCTAAAAAAAAACACAGAAACTGCATAACATCACCTTAACAACCACAGAAACACTTAAGCAACTACATAGCAATGTGCCAACAGCTTAGTAACTGCATAGCAACACCCTAGCAACCACCTAAAACACTTTAGGAAGCACAGTGCTTAGAAAAGCCCTCAGCAATTACACAGCAACAGCTTGGCAACCACCAAAACCCTTTAACAACTACATAGCAATGTGCCGACAGCTTAGTAACTGCATAGCAACACCCTAGCAACCACCTAAAACACTTTAGGAAGAGCAGTGCTTAGAAAAGCCCTCAGCAATTGCACAGCAACAGCTTGGCAACCACCAAAACCCTTTAACAACTACATAGCAATGTGCCAACAGCTTAGTAACTGCATAGCAACACCCTAGCAACCACCTAAAACACTTTAGGAAGCGCAGTGCTTAGAAAAGCCCTCAGCAATTACACAGCAACAGCTTGGCAACCACCAAAACCCTTTAACAACTACATAGCAATGTGCCGACAGCTTAGTAACTGCATAGCAACACCCTGGCAACCACCTAAAACACTTTAGGAAGCACAGTGCTAAAACATCTGAAGAACCTTTCTGTTTCACAAAAGGTTATTTGTGGCGAAAGAAGGTTCTTCAGATTATAAAAAGGTAAGAAAGAGATGGTTCTTTAAAGAACCTTTGACTGAGTGGTTCTTTGTGGAACCAAAAATGGTTCTTCTATTGCATCGCTTGAACAACCTTACAAAACATGTTTATTTTTAAGAGTGTACTTAAGAGATTTTTCTGGTATCAGTATTTTATTTAATTATTTATTTTTCTGAGTACTTTTTACTGTTACTCTCTACATTTTTTACACACATTTCTGTACTTTCTACTCCTTACATTTTTAAACCAGGCTTGTTACTTTAGTTTTAATCTGCATTTGGTGGATCACCATTCGATAACAAATCTCTAATAAATAATAACTCATAGCAGTAGCAGCCTATTAATAATACTGTAAACTAAACTAAATTGTTATCATCACTTATAATAATGTATGCTAAAAGACATCATTGTTATCTCCTGTAAAGTTACAGTAGTAATTTAGCAAACAAATGTTATAAAACATTGTTTTATAGAGAGAACTAGGGCAGATAATAACACAATTCTAACGAAAATTAAAACTAAAAACTATGGCAACTATACATCGTAAACACAAATTAATATTGTTTTTTTGCTACACTAACCATAGTCTAACCATGAAATTTGTAGTAAACCTATAGTTGTAAATTAAAACAGATTATCATCAATCTGCAAAAAGCATGGTTACTATACTTTTACTGTAATAAACCATGATTAACTTTATTATTGTACTAATTATGACATTTAGGCAATTTAGAAAATATAGTTTTGTTAAATCTGTAATTTAAGACAAAACAACACATACACATACAAACTAAAATAAAGCTGCTATTGCAAACAGAATACAATGAGGTGGTTGTTTTGCAACAAGCTGGAGACAGTTCTGTTCATAACAGTAGATTGCTGATGGGAAATCTGACAAGTACACGAACATTTCTGAAAAAAATAGTAAACACACAAAGTGAGATGCAGAGAGATATCATGGAAAATTGAGATTGAAAAGGAAATTAAAGTTTAAGAGAGAACATTTACTTATTTTGCACGGCGCCAGCCCGAGGTTTTAAACCTTTTTCTTTAAATGTGATGACTATCCAAAAAAAAATAGGGTTTCTCGTGGTTTCAGATTTTTTTGGGGGAAATTTCCTGGCTTGGAATTTTGTCCCAGTCCTGCCTTGTTCTACATGGTGGTTGTTCAGCCTTGATACATTCATTAGCTAGCAAAATTTTTAAATCCAAGTTATTTTGTATTAATGTGTTAATATGATGTGAGGTCCAGTTATCAGCGTGACACTAAAACAGGTAGTATTGATAGGTACTTGTACTTGATGGATACTTGTCAGAGCCCATACTTTACTTTAACTTGAGTAAAAAGTGTAGTCAGTACTTCTACTTTTACTAGAGTATTTTTTACCTCCTAAGACGTGAGCTTTGGTTTGGCTTGCATTTTACATTTCTTCTAGCTTTTTGGGGTTAGGAGGAACCATTAAATATAATAACCAGATATTATCTTTAAACATGATGCTCTTTTTGAAAAAAATCATGTCCACATATGTGGACACTCAGACTGTATCCTCAGAAAAAAGTCAAGACATCATTGTGTAACAAAGTTCTAATCTCTTTTATTTACAGCCTGAGAAATGTGCCTGGATATTTTTATTGTTAATGTCGCATATATAACTATTTCAACTTCTTCAAATTCTTCCCAAACTACTGTTTCACAGTTAATTTTCTTGATTACATTTTTACATTTTCAACGAATAAAAATCAGTGTAAATTTATTTATCACACATGCAATGTCAATTTATACTGTTGTATACTGTAAATTGATGTTTTCTAAAAAAATTCTTCCCAAACTAGGCTTTTACAGTTTTTGCTAAACATTTTTAACAAATAAAAATCAATGTAAAGTTATTTATCATGCATGTAAAGTGAGTTTATGCTGCTGTAATCTATTGTAAATTGATGTTTTTAACAAATTCTTCCCAAACTACATATGTTGCTAACATTTTTACATTTTCAACAAATAAAAATCAATGCAAAGTTATTTATCACACATGCAGTGTCAATTTACACTGTTGTAAACTAATTTAAATTGATGTTTTCTAACAAATTCTTCCCAAACTAACATTTTACAGTTATAGTTTTTGCTAACATTTTTACATTTTCAACGAAGTTAAGTCCCATTATCCACATATGTGTACATCTAGTTTAGCGGCATAGTAAATCTTAACTGTTACAAAAATATGTCATGTCCACGTATGTGCATGCCGGGTCATAGGTTAAACATGAGTATCTGTACTTTGCGTGAATTATCTGTACTTTGATCACTACTTGAGTGAAGGATGTGTGTACTTTTGCCATCTCTGTATTAGTCTAAAGTATTCTACAGGCTTCCAAAGGCTTAATGATTAAATTAAGATGACATATCGGCGACACAGTGAGTGAACACTTCATAGCTCTACTGTTTATTAACTACATTAACATTACTATTGACCTTACGGTTCACCATTCAGTGTGTACACTCACACTGCGCTTTCCTGGAACCTGAACACCTTGTCCAGAGCAAATACGGCCCTACTATGACCTCATGTCCTGGGGTCAGTCAGCATAAGCACACACACTCAACCTCTACAGGTGTGTTTTGTCAAGTATCCTTAACAGCAACATCACTGTCTTGTTTGGTATCTCTTCGTTAAGAGGACTGTCCTTCTGCTTGTGGTGAATTGAATGAACATAGAAACTAAAACACATTTAGAACACACTTTAGCAATCACATAGTAATGTTCACAGTTGCTGATGGAACAAAAATATCTAAAGAATTTCCATGAAGAAACGTTCTTACTGTACTACATTACACTATAGTATATTTGATGGTTGACTGCAGTAAATGATTCTTTAAGAGTAAGGTATAATATTATGGAAAATCATTTTTCATCATCAGAAATTTAAGAAAAAATGCACAGTTCAGTACATGCATGTGCACTATATGCTTGTCTCTGTGTATTTTCTTTTAGCAGTCACATGAATGTGATAACTAGCTACACGTGGAGACTGTAAAAGCCCTGATTCAAATACATGGAGGAAAAAAAAAACACCCCCACTGAAACTCATTCAACTACAGCCATTTATGTGTAATCCAAATATGGGTCCATTATGGCTAAAATGTATGGCCTCTTAAAAAATATCATGTAATTAAGACCAGAGCACCAGTCCAGAGTTTTGGCAGAAGTCAGCAAAACACAGGCCTCAATCGTTGTCACCTGGCAGGTGAAGTCTGTCTTTCTGACCCCCTGTGTGAGTTTTCTACCCACAAACAGAAGCCAGTGCAATACATGAATGCAAAATTATTACATTTTATCAAGACAGGCATGGTGTCTGAAGCTTATGCAATGCTCACTGCCACAATGTTAGGATGTAGGGTTCTGCTATGTGTAGCTAATTTGTTCTTAGCATTTTTTGCGCCATGCAGTTGCTAAATAAAACACACTGACAACAACCCTGAACACCCCAACAATTGCACAAACAAAACCCACTTAGTGTATACCTTAGCAACTGCATAGCAACACCCTGGCGACCACCTAATACACTTTAGAATGTACAATGGTAAAAAAAAAAAATCAGCAACTGCACAGCAACACCTTAGCAACCACATAAACACTTTAGCAACTACATAGCAAAGTGCCAACAGCTTAGTAACTGCAAAGCAACACCCTGGCAACTACCTAAAACACTTAATGAAGAACAGTACTAAAACAGCCCTCAGCAACTGCATAGCATCACCTTGGCAAACACCAAAACACTTTAGCAACCACATAGGAATGGGCCAAAAGCGCAATATCTGCATAGTGACACCATAGCAACCACCTAAAACACTTTAGGAAGCACAGTGCCAAAATAACCCTCACCAACTGGATAGCAAAACCTTAGAAACCACAGTAACATTTTAGCAACTACCTAGCAACAGCTTAGTAACTGCATAGCAACAACCTGGCAACCACCTAAAACACTTTAGAAAGAACAGTACTAAAAAAATCTTTAGCAACAGCATGGCAACACCTTAGCAACCACCGAAACACTTTAGCAACTACATAACAATGTGTCAACAACTTAGCAACTGCATGGCAACCTCCTGGCAACCACCTAAAACACTTTAGGAAGCACAGTGCTAAAAAAATTCAGAAACTGCATAGCAACACCTTAGCAACCACAGAAACACTTTAGAAACCACATAGCAATGTGCCAACAGCTTAGCAACTACATAGCAACACCTTGGCGACCACTGAAACACTTCAACAATGACATAGAAATGTGCCAACAGTGTAGTAACTGCACAGTAACACCCAGGCAACCACCTAAAACACTTTAGGAACCACAGTGCTAAGAAAAACCCTCAGCAACTGCATAGCAACACCTTAGCAACCACAGAAACACTTTAGTGGCTACATGGCAATGTGCCAACAGCTTAGTACCTGCATAGCAACACCTTAGCAACCACAGAAACACTTTCGTGGTTACATGGCAATGTGCCAACAGCTTAGTGCCTGCATAGCAACACCTTGGGAACCTAAAACCTTTAGCAACCACATAAAAATGTCCCAAAGAAAAAGAAAACTCTCAGAACATCCTAGCAGCATAGCAACACCCGAAATCATATATGTCCAGTTGCTTAGAAGAGGATAGTACACTTCTACTCAAAAAGAACTCAAGATATATTTTACAATTGAAGCTATGAGTTATGTACCAAAGTTCAATACTTATGTGTTTCTGTTAATAATAATATAACATATTTTGGCCTAGAAGGGGGAAAAAACACCAATTCAACAGAAAGCAGGTTCAGTACAGAAAATGAATACATTGTTCTGATTGGTGGTATAACAAAATGTAAAAAGATTTCAAGATATGTTTCAAGGTACAAAATAATAGAAAAGTGTTTATTTATACAGTATGAAAGGTCCATTTGTGAAGTGCTGTTTCAGAAGACATTCTTGTTAAGAGTTGGTATTATGGGATTGTTTTGATTCAGTCATTCGGCCTTGTGAAGAACGAGAAAAGGGCTGATCCAGACGGGAATGCCGTGCCATGTTTCTCCATCCGATCCAAATTAATCAAGACAGTACACAAGGCTGCTTCCTACCTGAGCCAAGAGCCGGTTTACAGGAATGTGAAGCGTTAGCAAAGACAGGAATGCATTCACACTTCATCACATTCAGCAGAGACTCTAAACTCACTAAAGTGAAAGTGACGAGTGTTTTTAGAAACACCGGGAAAGCAGCTGGAGCAGATCACATCTTGTTTTAAAAGCCGTGTAGATCAGCTAGCACTGTATTATTAAATCCATCCTGGGCCAGAATATATGCATGTTTCAAAGTCAACATGAAATCAATATCTTAATACGCATTCCTCGTCTTATTGTGTGCGATTCATCAATGCACGCTATTCTAAAGAATTCAATAACGCTTACTGCCAGATGTTGTTCTTAGTTGTTGAAAATACAACATATCATTTACTTTTGTAGCTTTAAGTTTAATACTTAGGATTATGGGTTTTAAATGAAGTAATCGATAGCAATAATAGATATTTTGCATTAACCCTAAAACAACATCAATTGTAGAAAATGAATGCATAATTTTAGCCAGTGGTTTCCTATTTGTTTCAAGCTACAAAATAATAGAAAAGTGGCCATTTTAAAGTCACCACAAGACTAGCTCCATCTACATAAATGGGGGGAAAAAATAAGCCACCAAATGAAGCATCAAATTTATGATAGCACCAAATACTAAATTTATCTAACTTGAATCTTTAAACCTGTATTTTCCAGGTTAGTCCACCTAACGCACATGTATCTACAGCAGAAATACCAGATTATGGCTGTGTTCACAATGCCATACTAGTCTACCATGTAGTATATACTGTATACTGCTGACAATTATTTAAACTGGTAAGAAAAACAGCAGACAGTTAGTGAACATTTTATGCAGTTGTATGCTATCTGTATGCATTTCACACATTGCATGCAAGTGGCTCCTATGTATAACCTCGGAAGTAAATTTCTGTGGTAAAAAGTATTTACTTTCAGCATTGTAAATAAATAGGGAGTCAAAATAGTCTCCTACACTCTTAAAAATAACGGTGCTTCATGCCACAGAAGAACCTTTTTTTGTCTAAATGGCTCCATAAAGAACCTTAAACATCTGTTTCACAAAAAGTTCTTTGTGGCAAAAGAAGGTTCTTCAGATTATAAAAAGGTAAGAAAGAGATGGTTCTTTAAAGAACCTTTGACTGAATGGTTCTTTGTGGAACCAAAAATGTTTTTTTCTATGGCATCGCTTGAAGAACCTTTAAAAGCACGTTTATTTTTAAGAGTGTAGGGAAATCCATGAACAGATAAAATGTATGCATTTACAGCAAAGTCAGTCGCTTTGGATAAAAGTGTCTGCCAAATGCATTAAATGTAATTAAAATGCATTGCATTTTGAGTATATACTAGGTCTCCATGCATTCAGAAAATGTGCATGCTGTGTAAACCAATGCCAATGCATTGATTGGCTCTTGTCAAACAAAGGCAGGTCTGATAAAATGGCCGAACCTGGTAAAGTAATGCCATCTCTCTCTCTGTGAATGTCAGAAGGATGAAGGACGTGATGTAGGAAACAGAGGAGCAACAGCAATATCCACGTGTACCGGCTGGTGTCCTGTGGAGAGAGCAAACAATTTCAAGAAGCAGGAGTTCACTTGACAGAGGCCTCGACACGGCCCACACACACGATGGACGCTCGGCACAGCGTCACCTTTTTTACCTCACACTCCCACAGATGTTATGAATGGCTGTCCAGATTCAACAAAGGACATTCTGTGCTATTAGCAAAAAACAGGTTCCATTTTTCACATTTTACATTTTCAAGAGTGGCAGATATACTTAAACATCCTTAAAGCCTCTTACCTTGAATTATGGGATGGAATTGTGGCTAAATCCAACATGAGGGCAGAAGACTAAAAGGTTACAGAAACAGATGAATTAGACTCTTTAACCTATGTTTATATTGACATATCTGATATTTAAACTTAAATGTACACTCTTAAAAAAAAGGTGCTTCAAAAGGTTCTTCACAGCGATGCCATAGAAGAACCATTTTTGGTTCAACAAAGAACCATTCAGTCATTTAGTCATCCCTTTTTATAATCTGAAGAACTTTCTTTCGCCACAAAAAACCTTTTGTGAAACAGAAAGGTTCTTCAGATTTTAAAGATTCTTTATGGAACTATTTAGACAAAAAAGGTTCTTCTATGGCATCATGAAGCACCTTTATTTTTAAGAGGTATACTAAAAAAAGATAAGAAAGAGATAGTTCTTTGAAGAACCTTTGACAGAACAAGTTTCTTTGTGGAACCAAAAAATGGTTCTTCTATGGCATCGCTGTGAAGAACCTTTTAAAGAACCTTTTAAAGTGCCATCTCAATAAACATGCTTTTCAACAAGTGTCAGTGTAGTATGACAAAAGTTAAGCTTGCACATTTCTTTAGTCTTTATTAAACTAAGATTTAAGTAGTTTTAATGCATTAGTTGTGCCTAAATAAATTATTATTGTTTTTATTAACTCATAAAATAGTTGTTTTCTCATTAGATTAGGTTGCAAATTATACTTTTGAAATTTAACAAAAAAAAAAAATGCATTCAATGCATTCATAATGTATATTGTAATGTATTATAACTTTTCAGAAATACTTGTAACCAAAGTTAAAATCCATTATAATATTTGAAGGTTTGTTTGTCATGTGTTTTAATGCATTATACTTTTAAAGGTATAATCCGTGCATACATAAGTATTATAACTGTGGTTACACTTATTTTTGTTATGCATTATGGAAAGGCTTAATTTGTATATATCGCCTTTCCAGACTTTAAGATTGCTTTATAAACTCATAATACACAAAATAAATACATAATCTAAGGAAAAGAAAGAATTCGGAGAAATAAACAAAGCAGGGACAAATAAGAAGTGGGAAATGAGACAGAGTAGAAAACATTAGAAAAATTTTGTGAGTTTTGTTGCTGATTCTGTATAAAAATGTAAGATTTCCACCTCTAAATCAAAAGCTCATTAGTGCATGAGCACATCGTACAAAAATGTACAAATTATATTGGAGAAAGTTATACATATTCATCCTCAGTTCTCTAAATGTAAATTATTGTTATGAAGAACCACCCTAAATGGGTTTGTGCTGTATAAATACTGCATTGATTACAAATCATTTTTATAATCTGCAGTATCTTTTGTTAGTGGCCTGCAGTTTTAGTTAAACTCTTTGGCTAAATGTCATAAATCTGAATATCTGCTACATTCCCAGAGAGCCTTTCAGGTTTAAACAATTTTTACAAGAGTGCATGAGAAGGTCTTTACAATTAACACACTTTTTTCCCATATGTTCAAAAATGTTACGTGCAAAATGGGCACAAAAATTGACCTTGCGTTCTTCCAACTTACAGAAACACAACAGCAATTTCATGGCTCAACAAGATTCAACATTTTTGTAGTAACTCACTGACAAATATATGGATGGCATTTGTAGATTGATTAAATAAAATCTCTTTAGATCTTAGTTCAACTCTCAGAATTCAAGAGTAGGAAACATTAGAAAAACTGTGTGAAATTTAAGTAGAGTTTTATTGCTGATTCTGTATGAAAATGTAAGATTCCCACCTCTAAATCAAACGCTCATTAGTGCATAAGCACATCATATTGGAGAAATTCATACATATTCATCATCAGTTCTCTAAATGTGAATTATTGTTATGAAGAGCCACCCTAAATGGGTTTGTGCTGTATAAATACTGCATTGATTACAAAATCATTTTTATAATCTGCAGTATGTTTTGTTAGTGGCCTGCAGTCAAGACAAGATTCAACATTTTTGTAGTAACTCACTGACAAATATATGGATGGCATTTGTAGATTGATTAAATAAAATCTCTTTAGATCTTAGTTCAACTCTCAGAATTCAGCATATTAACTATCAAGCTTTCTTGAGTTATGAAAGAGCAACTTCTGAGCAATGAAACGTTCCTCTAGGACACTGTCTCCACACATCCAAACTCATTGGATTTGATGGGTTCAATGTAGAATTACATGAAATTACAGCACGCGACATTAAGGAGAATTAGCATTTGCAAGCACGCAACATTCAACTCAAATTTGAATAAACAAACTCACTTTCAGCAGAAACGTCTCTGAGGGGAAAAAGTAAAATGCATGTCGTTTGTCATGCGGTCACATACTGGATTCACAGTGGAAATATACAGCATTGCCTCATTATCCATAATATAAAACATCATCTGCTGAACAAGTAAAGAAAAGCGGTGAAAATGTTGAAGCAATTACAGGTAGGTGTAGTTCAAAAAACCTGGAAGAAGTTTTGAATTACACATTGTGCATAAATGCTTTTCATGTGTAGTTCTCATGGTGACGGAATACATGGCTTTACCTGTTAAATGAATGCTAAATGAAGTTTAATTTACAAAAGGGCCCCAAGAAATCATACTGCAAACAAAGATAAATCATACATATGATTACGATTAGGCTAAATATGATGACAATAAAAAACAAAAGCTTTTACTTTGGAAAAAGTTGCTTGTCGTTGGAAAAAGTTGCCGTATTGTTTTGAAAGCAGCTCAACTGCTGTCACAGTGTTGAAAGAATGCAAAGTTAGTAGTGTTGCTCCATTTAATTACTTACTCCACAACACTGCTGTATAATGTTAAAAGACTTGATGAATGCATTCAATGAAAAACAGATGGATGACAAAACAGAGAAGCGGAGGACGAGATCTTGGGCCTATTATAGTGAATATTATAGAGATTGATCAAAAATGACAGTGCAGGAAAACAAACTAACAGGCGAGAGAGAGAGAGAGAGAGAGAGAGAGAGAGAGAGAGAGAGAGAGAGAGAGAGAGAGAGAGAGAGAGAGAGAGAGCAGGAGGATGTGTGATTGATTAGCGCCGACTGGACCGGATGGAGGACGAGGGGAAAAAGAGGAGGGGAAGGCGGCGGGACGTGCCGGGACAGCGGGACGGAATGGAGGACTCAGATGTGACTCTGAACACCTGCATGAAGAAACACCTCCTCATTCTCATGGACCTCAGACCTTCCTACAGAACAAAACATGCAAATTAGATCATAAGATCACAAACATCTCGTCTTTTTCTCTTGACAGCAATTGGATTAAACAGAGAACAATGTGAGACTTTTGCTGAAACTTCTTGTGGAAAAAGATCTCGTGTTTATTTAAAGGTTTTAGAAGAGTCTGTGTGTCAGGCTCAGCTCAGATCAGG
>NC_133366.1:54505844-54528289 GCF_049309525.1 Garra rufa
TATCTTCATGGAACATGATCTGAACTTAATATCGTAATGAATTTTGGCATTAAAGAAAAATCGATAATTTTGACACACACAATGTATTTTTGGCTATTGCTATGGCTTGTTTTTTTTTTTAGAAATTGAGATTTATACATCATCTGAAAGCTGAATAAATATGCTTTTCATTGATGTATGATCAATGAAATTTGTTAAAATAGGACAATATTTGGCCGAGATGCAACTATTTGTAAATCTGGAATCTGAGG
The DNA here is from genome assembly GCF_049309525.1 of Garra rufa. Classification (NCBI taxonomy): domain Eukaryota; kingdom Metazoa; phylum Chordata; class Actinopteri; order Cypriniformes; family Cyprinidae; genus Garra; species Garra rufa. The sequence goes on from NC_133366.1 coordinate 54,506,096, forward strand.
GTGCAAAAAAAAAAAAATTGCCGTTAAAGTTAACATCTAAAAGAAGTTGTTAGCAAAGCTTATTACTAATCAAAAATTAAGTTTTGATATATTTACAGTAGGATCTGTACTTACAGTAATGTAACTTAAAGCAATTTTGACCCATACAATGTATTTTTGGCTATTGCTATGGTTTGGATTTCTGGTCCAGGGTTACATATAACAAAATACACAGATGTATATGAATGATTTGACAACATACCAAAATATGCAATTTAAAAATGAACTCAAACATTTCTTATTCAATAATCTGAGCCGATCCACGTTCATTTCACAACTCAAGACTCTTACTGGAGGTCAATTAGTGACTCATTTGGGTCTGGTTTAATTTCTCCTAAAATTGTAGAGACGTGACAAAGTGCCTACCACATGAGCTGTGAAGAAGCAAGTAAAATATTCCTCTGGATCTGTAAATGAAAGCATTCAGAAATCTGGATTTTGGAAAATGTGTTCATTCAAAACATAATGAGTAACAAAACAGAAAAATAAATAATAATTAAAAAAATAAGTAAATAAAAAGGGGGGAAAATTAGCTGAGTCCAAGGCAGGTAAGTGTGCAGTTATATGGACATAAAAGTGAATGCTCTGTCAGGTGAGGCTGAGGAAAGTCAAGGGTCACGCAGGTTCACAGCTTGTGGAAACTAGTAATGTTTCTCCAGAATTCCACAGAAGCAGCTCACAGTAACGTGATGGTGCACCGCTGACCGTATGAGACGCGCCAAAGACTCTGAATCAAACACTAGAGCTTCTGTAGCCAAACTGGTAAAGCATGATGCCAGCAACGATAGGGTCACGGGTTCAGTCTCACTAGATAAAAATGTTCAAAACTATCAAATAAAATGAATAAAAAACAAATAAACAAAAAAGAAAACATAAAATATAAAAGTAGGTCAGAAAGAATTTATTATTGTTAAGATTGTCTAAGATATTTGAAAATAACAATAAATTAAAAGACATTATGTGAAATTATGAAGTGAGTAGGTGGACTGGTTTTTAGCAGTGACAGAACGACAGATGATGAGCCGCTCTGGAAGCCAATTGGCTTCTGCTGCTCGACTGTGGAAGATGATTTGTCCAGGCAGAATTCCTGCAGAAGTTTGACAGACACGCATTCTTCCCATTCCCGTTCCAAATCTGAGGCAGAAAATGCAAGTGGGAAAGAAGCTCCTATTAGTTGCACTGAATTAAACAACAAAACAGACAAATTACAACACATGAGAACACTATTGACCAACAGGATAGAGATTTTCCTTCCTCCGTCCGTCCGTCCGTGAATGAGCTTTATCCTCGTGCACTTGAGATGGTGACATGAAGGCCTGAACACGTGGTGGTAATTATTCCAACCACTGTTGTTTTTAACAGGCAGGAATGTGGGTGGAATGTAGGCAGAAACACAAAGATGTTGACTTGGCTGAATTTTCTTTAGCGGTTAATGTCTGTCTCGTATTCCTTCGTGTGTAGCGGCTCGAGTCTTTGTGTATCGCGGTTTCGGGATCTGAAAAGATGCTGTTTCATTACATTCTTGAGCCATATTACAATTGAATTTCATGCAATAATGTACTACACGCACTGTAAGTCAAAGTCTTTTCCACATTTGAAATTAATAAAGTTGACAAAAAAAATTAAAATAACAAAAGTGCAACATCGGATGTTGTTGTTTTTTTTTTTTTGTATGATGAGTACGTTATGATGATTTTACTTCATTAACTATATTAAAAATATCAATATAAATGTATTGGTTTTACTATTAATATCTTTAATATAACATGATATTTATTGTTTAAAGAAATCAAACAATTCATACGTCTACTAAACTAATTTTGCTTGTTCAAGCAGCTTTTAGATCAAAACCCTGGATCAAAATCATAAAAAAACATAAATACAACCAGTGTCAATCAGCATAGTCTTTCAGCTTTCAACTAGCTCTGTTCCAAACCAAATGAACTGCTTTAAGAATGTTTAAGAAATAAGGAGGTCATATTTTGTGCTAAAGCAAACCAAAGTACAGATGAAAGAAGAAACACACGACTTACAAAACACACTCACACCCTTCAGTCTCTGACGGCAGAACGTTTGCATTGTCAGCATGTTCTCTGTCATCAAAACTATTATTATTGGGAATTGCCAAAGCGTTCGCATGTGTGAGCAGAACAGTGTGATTTACACAAGTAGGAAATGTTCCTGATTCAACAATTATAATGGACCTGGAACAAAAACAATCTGATTTTACAGTTACGGGCTTGAACAATCAACCAATCTTATCAAGTTATCAAATCACTCGGAGTTTGGAGGTGAGTAAGGGGTCTGGACTAAGATTGTGTAACAAAAAAGTCATTCCAAGTACAACAAACAACTTCTGCAACAAAAATGTTCAATATTTAAGCACCTTCAGCAATTAACAATTACGCTTTACATGTTACCCTTGGGAGATATCATTAGGAAACATGATGTTAGCTTTCACTGTTACGCTGATGATACTCAGCTCTATATTTCTTTGCGGCCCAGCGAAACATACCAATTTGATAAACTAATGGAATGCATAGTTGATATAAAAAACTGGATGATGATTAACTTCTTACTGCTACATTTTGAAAAAAAAAAGTAATTATTGGGCCTAAAACCTCTGCATGTAATAACCTAAAACACTGTCATATACTCAATGGCTGCTCTGTCAATTCTTTGTCATCAGTTAGGAACCATGTGTGTGCTATTCGATAGCAATCTTTTGTACGAAAGGCACCATTCTAGCATTTGCAAAACCGCATTTTTTTATTCTAAATGTATATCAAAATTATGACCTGTGCTCTCGATGTCAAATGCAGAAACGTTAATTTATGACCTCAAGGATAGATTATTGTAATGCTTTATTGGGTGGTTGTTCTGCAAGCTTAATAAACAAACTCCAGCTGGTCCAAAACGCAGCAGCTAGAGTTCTTACTAGAACCAGAAAGTATGACCATATTAGCCCAGTTCTGTCAACACTGCACAAATGTTAAAACCTTGCTAATTATTTATAAAGCCCTCAATGGTTCAGCCCCTCAGTACTTGAGTGAGCTCTTATCACATTATAGTCCCTCACATCCGATGTGTTCTCAAAACTCTGGCACTTTGATATTACCTAAAATATCAAAATCAACTGCGGGCGGCAGATTATGTTCTTATTTAGCGCCTAAACTCTGGAACAATCTACCTAACACTGTTTGGGAGGCAGACACACTCAGTTTAAATCTAGATTAAAGACACATTTCTTTAACCTGGCCTACACTTAACACATTAACACATTTTTATAATCCAAATTCGTAAAAGGATGGTTAGGCTGCATTAATTAGGTCAACCGGAACCTGGAACACTTCCTATAACACCTGATGTATTCATTGCATTGTAAGAAGAATGGCATCTATGCTAATATTACTCAGTTTTGTTCTTATTCCGAGGTCACCGTAGCCGCTAGATCCAGTCTGTATCCAGATCAGATGGTGGATCAACACCTAGAGACGACTACAGCCCTGAATGTCAGCGGAGACCACATCAACTAGATGAACCCTGGAGACGGATCATCAGTAAAGAACTCCTCACCTAGACGGCCACTGGCGCAAGACCACTGGAACCAGATGAATCCTTTGCAAATCTGACTTTGCTGCAACATGGAACTTTTGCACTAGTGACACTATTGTCCTATTTAATACTGTAAGTTTGCTTTCACACAACCCGTATCGCTAAAAGCGCTGAATAAATAAAGGTGATTGATTGATTGATTGATTGATTGATTGATTAACAGAGCATACTACTGCCAGTCTTTAAAATGCAGAATTGAGTTAGCAAAAAAAGCCCTGACGGGTCTCTTTCCGCATGCACACCTTCCCATTCACACAGAAATCAAATGTGGCTCCATTACAGACACTACAGAACCCCATCGACAGGATGGAAAACCTCTGCCTAGCCAAGTTCGTAAGACAGGGCAAAAATCGCGTCTAGACATCTGAGAGCTTAGAGCTTTGTCTTGAAGTTGGAAGGTGATTTAGACTTCGGTTCTAGGCACTCCATGCAAAATGCTGACGCTGACAGCAATTTAGGGTGATGAAGTAGCTAGAAGGTAAGTACAAAAGCATTGGATACTGGGCAAAAGTCCTGTCCAGTTCACAAGAATTCTCACAATAGGGAAGGTGGAAAGATGGGCCAAAGCCAATCCAGAAACACCATGTATTCACAAATGTCATTATTTTCATAAAAGACCTCTGCACTGATGGTCTCTCACCCCAGGTGCTGGAACAAGCCACGGCTGGCTCTTAATTGAAGGGCACAAGTGCTTTATGCTCCACAATAGAAATGTAGCCAAATAAACAGTGCTGCAAGATGCACATCAGACGTTTGGCTCCAAATCTGGGTGCCCCAGAAAAATAATGAAGAATGGAGCCACTCACTTTTTCCATGCGCACGAGATCGATTAATTTTTACGATCGTTTGTTAGTTTTTTCCCTCCCCTGTTCGGAGGGACAGATGGATTACATTCATTTATCACGTCCATTTGTGCTGGGCTGCAGGCCTTTGGCACCATCCCTCGTGTTCTCATTTCAGATGTGTGAGATCCTGGCACTCTGGGAAACTCTCGCATTGTTGATCACTCGAGTTTGGCTCCTCGAGGCCTCGGGTTTGCTCTCATCAGACGAACATTTATCATCTTCCCAGAGCTGACGGCTGTAGGTGTTACCTGAAATAAGACACAACTTTGAAATTTATACTGACTGGATGTTTTCGAAGAGTTATTTCATTTAAAACCTTAATATTCTGTGGCGGGACAGTTAACAAATACCATCTCGTTTTTTTGATTGAAATCCTAGTGAGCTGCCTAAACAGATCAAAGAGAAAATTGGTGGACTAATTCAAATGGTAAGCTAGTATAACATACTACTTAGATATGGCAATCACATAATGCACTGCAATGAAATCAAAGAAAAAAGATGGCGAACATTGCTTTTTTATTTAACTCATTCCTCAATTATAAAAAGTATACATACAAATTTAAATACAGTATTTCACCTAACATATGTATAGAATTGTATATAAGCCATTGTTAGCTTGCAAATACCAAACTAAAATAATGTAACCCCTTTTCCACTGGCAGAACGCTGGTGCTGGAGGCAGTTTCCGATCTGGCTCCAAACCCAACGTTTCAACCAAATAAAGGGGTTTTGGGTTGGAAAATTGGCGATGTTTGAGGGTAATTTATGTTGTGACGTTGGACTTTCATGTCTGTGTGTGAATGTAGACGGGTTCTCAGAGAGAGAGAAAGGCTTTGGCACCAGCATCATTCTGGTGAAATAGGAGCATTTGAGGGTTTTACCAGCTATATCTAAGCTGATGACAAGCCTGGTTTCTAAGACAAACGTTAAATCCGTTGAGGAGGCGGTTTTGGTGTGCTGTAGATCTTTACAGAATGGCTAAAGTGCTGAAGCCATGAACAAAGAGAAATTGGAGTTAATTGAGAACACACCATTCCCAGATGGTCTCCACAAAAAAGAGCTGAGCAAGACTACAAGAGGTGGAAACCCTGTACAATTAAACCAGATAGCTGCCATATGCATGGAACAAAACCCCACTAACCTGCACTTTACCACACTATTCTTAATGGCCTGACAACTACATGTGATGCATGTGATGAAGGTCACCTCTGAAAGGAAGTAATTGTGAATCAGGGAGAGCCATGGAAGTGTAGGAGGAAAGTTTAGGAGACTATGCAAGAATGAGGAGAGGAGATAAATGGCAATATGCAGTTTCAAGACCGTTGGAGGGAATTTGAGCACAGGAAGATGGGCCACTCCACATTCATCAGGGTCACAAAATATACATAAAATACACAGTGATGTTGTTATCATTAATGTCCAATCACCAGCAACCATGACAATGGGCAACAACACATTTTGTCAGTACTTTGGTTTCTGTTTTTATTGTGTTGTGCTGAGCAACTAGAGCTTTTGGCAAGTGCGGTAAGATGGAAAGCTTCCCCCAACCCAAAAAAAGGAAATAGTGATTTCCTGCAATCAAAAGAGATTTACTAAATTTAACAGTAAATCTTGAAGACAAATGCAGTTTAATCAGTCTTATTAGAAATGTTTGCTAAAGAAAGCTTTACTAGTACTATTACTTCATCAAACCTCTAGCACTAAGTATTAAAAGTTTAGTGTGCGTCATCCTGCAGCGTTTGTGCTCAGGATATGAACGATTCCTTAAATCATGAACCTTATTAAAGAGTGGTGTGTTTTAGTCACAGTGTTTGGAAGAAATTAGTTACAGTTAATTACAAAGTAAATGTAACTGTAATCCATTACAATTACTGAGAAAAAAAAATGTGTAATTAAATAATTTCAAGGAACAATTTAATAAAACAACGCTATTCTGATGCTTTTTGATTGGCTCTCTTGTTTGAATTTGCAGTGCACAATGTCCAGTTACATCAATACATATTGCTGCTGAAAGTGTAAAACTGATTAAAGGCTACAACTTGTCTGGGAGTTGCTACCAATGCAAAAAAAAAAAAAGCTTCCAGTACTGAAAATTTAAAAACCAAAAATCAGAGCGTTCTCAAAGTGAGGTGCTAAAGTCTCATTATGTTGTGGTTGTGCTTTAAAATGTAATTACTATAATCTTAATTCAAGTATCATTTGTTCAAAATTTTAAAAGTAATCTAAAATGTAATCAAATGAAATCAGTTAAATTACTTTAACAAAGCAATTGAAATTGAGTAACTTGTAATTGGTAACCTATTACATTTCCAAAGTAACCTTCCAAACACTGTATACTAAGAGATCAGACACACCATTTTCACCTGCAGGATGATAAAATAGATGGAAACCACACAGACGCACATTGAATGAGCACCTTGATCCATATCTAGAGACCAGAACATCAAAGAGACACCAAGGCAAGAAGAAATTATCTAGGAGAACACCCTCGAAATCACAGCGAAACCCTGGCAACTTCATACTGTAGCAATGCCAAAGCAAACACCCAGAATACCCTAGAAACCAGACAGCAAAAACCCCTAGCAACGCCCTGGCAAAATGCTAAAACCTATGCAGAACTCTTTCCCAAACATTGTTTTTGAAACACAAATAGCTTTTCATAAAGAGTAGGGAAAAGTTTTTCTGGTCCATTTCAACCAAATCACTGACCTAGTTTGAAGGAGGTCATGTCGTCGCTGTTTTCTGTGGGCTATGCGTATCTATTGCCTAGATCTATGAAGCAAACATCTGTTGGATTGTCACTATTTTCCAAGCCTCTGAGATGCAGGTAATCCTTCAAGACAGCTGACTCACAGCAGTCAACTGAAAAATTACTGAGACAAGGCCAGGTTTAATTATCAACATTTCCTAAGGCAAGCATCACTGTTACTATCGCACATGCTAAGGGCTAAGAATTTCTGAAATAAGTCTACATCTTTTTCTGTGTGAGGTCAAAAATGTGGCAAACTCTGCCCGTGAGACCCAGTTATTATTTGTTCCAAACTGCTCTGACGTTCACTCTACTGTGCATACTTGAGAGTTTACCGTGGCTCTGGGATTGTTTAGTTGAGTCTCTTGAGCATGCATACTGATGCATTCTTCCATTTGCACAGGTGCAGCAGCTATGGGAAACTCAGCAGCAGACGTCTTCATCTGTAATTTATGTCGAAAATGTTCCACCTGATACAAGCAGAGAAGATGTAGAAGGTATATGCTATGTGGTCTCGCATAAGATCTGCTCCTGACTGTGATGCAGTTCTTTTCCAAAAGCATATTCTTCCATATTCATCCTTCACCAGCCTACAACAAGACCAAAATACTCAGCAAGCCGTTATGAATCTGACTTGGCTACTCCGCAGGCCCAAAGGGACCATGCAGCAATGAAAAGAAAAGTACTTACCAAATACAGAAAACAAACCACATTCAGTCAAGCTGGCAGGGTTGAAACTAGGTCAGGATTAGTCCTCCTCACTCTTCTCTCCACCCATCGCTCTACCTATGATATTGACCATAAATAGAGGACAGGGCATCACTGTGACATATGCGCTGAGCTGTTTAGTATCCAAAGTTCTCATAAGATCTGGCATTTGTTGTAGGTTATGATAAGAATACCTTTATATTAAGGGAACACACATCGAGCACAGCCAGTGTTTACAACTGAACAACTGTATATATTGGCATTATATCAGCTGCTTGCTCTTTAGATCGCAGCACTGGCCCATATTGGTCTAGTCTATAAGGAAAGGAAAGGAAAGGACATGTGGCCAAGAATGGTGACCCATAATTTGTGCTCTGCATTTAACTCATCCTAATGCACACAAACAGTAGTGAACACACACCCGGTGCCCGGTGAGCAGTTGGGGCATTGGTGCCTTGCTCAAGGGACTCACCTCAGTCGTGGTATTGAGGATGGAGAGAATGCTGTAGATTCACCCCCCCATCTACAATCCCTGCCAGACCTGAGACTTGAACCTGCAAACTTCGGGCTTCAAGTCCGCCTCTCTAACCATTAGGCCGCTGTAAAGATGAGCTCCAAACCCTCATGTTGACTTACCACAGAATCGCTGTCAAAACGTGCCTAAGCTCGGGGGGGGGGGGGGGCGCTAGTGAGTACCGTATGGAGTAGTTGTGTTTTAGCAGAGCTCCTCTCTAAATTTGAAATTATTCGGTCATCATCTTGATTATTCGTTTTTTTTCACCGGTGTCTTTGCATAACATTGTTTGGCAAAGAATTGTATAATGCCTAAGCCTAAACACAAAGTCGGAAAGAAGCTGAAGCCGTTGAATGAGCCTCCTGCTCAGTCGTCACCGTGGATGGAAGAACAGGCCGCATCAGCCTCGGAGTCGAGTGCTGAGTCTGAAGCGGAATCTAGCAATATTCTTCTGGCGATACAGAATATGAGCAAAACGATGACTGACCGATTTGATCTCTTGGAAGCGTCTTTGGCATCCACTCAAGCTTCCTTAGTGAGCCTTGGCGATAGAATCAAGGAGGTTGAAAACGCTACCGCGGATTATGACCGTCGCCTCTCTCTTGTCGAGCAGAAGTGCGTTAAAATACAGCCAGAGAATGAAGCCCTCCGTCATAAAGTGATCGATTTGGAGGCTCGCTCAAGACGGCAAAACATTAAAATTGTTGGCCTGCCTGAGAAGATTGAGAATGGACGCCCCACGGAATTTTTGACGAAGTTTATTCCTGACCTGTTGGGCGCAAGCAGTTTCTCTAAGCCGTTGGAAGTGGATCGCGCTCATCGGCTGGGGAGGCAGCTCTCCGGAGAGGATGCGCGGCCGCGCGTTATGATAGCCCGGATTCATCATTTTCAAATGAAGGAAAAAATACTTCAGCTGGCTCGTCAACAGTTCCCGCTACGCTACGAGGGCAGGCCGATACACATCTTTCCTGATCTCCCGGCTGAAATAATGAAGCAGCGGCAGGCATTTAGTGATGTTAGGAAGCATCTCCAGAATGCCGGTGTGAGGAGCAGTTTCATTTACCCGGCAAGGCTGCGCGTCACCCACGGCACTACTGACAAGGTGTTTTCCACACCTGAGGAGATGGAGGCATTCATTGGGACGCTGTCTTGAAAATAACTTTTAGGTATGCAGGTTGAGCATGCTGTGGTAACCTATGTGACTTTTATTCAGTAATCGCTTAGACTGGAACATGACTGTTTTTTTTTGTTTGCAAATATCTGTTTATGTGATTGGAGAGAGAGCTTTAGGGCTTTGTTAAGCTGTAGTTTCACTGTTCTGATGGTCCGGCAACCCCTCAGTGATTTTCGGGGATGCTTGTTCTCACTTTGTTTGGGAAAGTGGGACGGGGGTAGGGGGATAATGTTCTTCATTTTGTTTGAGTTAATTTTTTTTTTTCTTTTTCTCTTCACGATTATTTGAAAAGGGCTTGCATTGTTTATTTTCAACTTCTGTATGAATCCTAATTTACCTTCAAGGGGCGGTGGCATTACTTTTACAAGCTGGAACGTACGTGGCCTGGGTCATGTGCTCAAGCGAGCTAAAGTATTCACACACCTGAAATCTTTGTCTGCTGATGTTATGTACTTACAAGAGACACATATTAGGCCTACGAAAGAGAAGATGCTTAAATGCAGCTGGGTTGGCCATGTTTTTCAGTCTACGTTTTCCAGCAAGGCTAGAGGAGTTGCTATCTTAATTCGTAAAACAGTTCCTTTTAGACATGTTTCCACTCTGAGTGATCCAAATGGTCGTTACATCTTGGTAACTGGTTACATTTACTCTTTTCATGTTACACTTCTTAATGTATATGGGCCGAACTTCGATGACCCTACCTTTTTTACAAAAATATTTAATTTACTGTCTGATTTTACTGATTCACATGTGATTGTAGGTGGTGATTTTAATTGTGTGTTTGATAATTTTTTGGACAGGTCAGCCCAAATAGGCCAGTTACCTTCTGCCTCCATAGTTTTAAATAACTTAAAGTCCTCCATGAACCTGGTTGATATATGGAGACTGACACATCCTACAGGTAGAGACTATTCTTTTTTTTTCACAAAGACACAAGTCTTTTTCTAGAATAGATTACTTTTTACTTGATTCCAAACTTATATCAAACGTGATTACCTCAAATTATCACACTATCTTAATTTCTGATCACTCTCCTACTTCAATGATTCTTGACCTTGGCCATAAGAGTAAATCACATTGCTGGCGTTTTCATCCCTCTCTACTTTCTGATACCTCATTTTGCCAATTTATATCTGATAAGATTTTAGAATTTTTAGAGATCAATGATAATTCTGAAGTCACAGACTCTACTTTATGGGAATCATTTAAGGCTGTGACCAGGGGACACATTATTTCATTCGAGTCATCAACCAGGAAAAACAGATGCAAGCGTCTTTCAGAAAATGAACAGGAATTATCTCAATTAGAACCCTCCTACAGAATTTCCTCTAGCCCTTCCACCTTGCAGAACATCCTTAAGTTAAAGTATGAATATAATACTATATTGTCTGGACAGTTATGGGATCAGTTGTTGAGGATAAGACAAAAATATTTTGAGCTAGGGGATAAACCCCATAAATTGCTGGCTCGACAGCTAAGGAGCTTACAAGCTAATAAAGCTATACATAAAATTAGATCAAAAACTGGGGACATTATTGTGGATCCTAAGGGTATAAACGATTGTTTTAGGGAATATTATGAACAGTTATATACATCCAGAGCAAGAGGGGACATTTCTAATTGGCTAGGGCCCTTGAATCTTCCTAAATTGAGTGATGATGCTCGTGAGGCATTAAATTCTAATATTACTATTCAGGAGATTGTTGAGGCTATAAAATCTTTTCCCAATGGCAAGGCAGCTGGGCCAGATGGTTTTGGTATAGAATTATATAAAACGTATTCTGGGAAGTTGGCTCCCATTTTGTTGAGGATGTTCACTCATTCTCTTGAAACACAAAAGTTTCCTGACACATTATACAATGCTAATATCTCACTAATATTGAAAGAGGGTAGGGATGAGACTGAGCCTTCATCTTACAGGCCTATTGCATTATTGAATTCTGACATTAAAATTTTTACAAAATTATTAGCTAATAGATTAAATAAATATATTTCATCCATTGTACATACAGATCAAACTGGTTTTGTTCCTAATAGATTTTCATTTTTTAATGTTAGAAGATTAATGAACATAATGTATCATAGGTTCAAAAAGGGTTCTAAGGTGGCAGCCTTGTGTTTAGATGCAGAGAAGGCGTTCGACCAGCTGGAATGGCCTTATATGTTGAAAGTTTTAGAAGAGTGTGGGTTTGGTAGTCGTTTTGTGTCATGGATTACAACATTGTATGCTTGCCCAACTTCCTCTGTACTCACAAATCAAGAGAAGTCAAAGCCATTTTTATTGCATCGTGGGACACGTCAAGGATGTCCCCTCAGTCCTTTGCTTTTTGCAGTTGCGATCGAGCCTCTCGCAATCAGTATTAGAAATCATTCATCTATCAAGCCTGTAAGTCTGGGAAATGTGGATCATTACATTTCCTTATATGCTGACGATATTGTTATTTTTCTGTCAGACCCTGAACAGTCGGTCCCTATACTGTTAGATCTCATAAAATCATTTGGTACGATCTCTGGCTATACAATTAATTGGCAGAAGAGTGAATTCATATCATTGGGTGCTGATCTTGATACTGAATTCTTGCATAATCTCCCTTTCAAAATTACAGACAAACTTAAGTATCTTGGAGTTGTTTTGCCCAAAAACCCCAAATTAATTTTCAAGCTGAATTTTCTTCAGAAATTGGAAGATTTGAAGATCAGCATTTGCAAATGGAGGACACTTCCTCTCTCCATGATAGGACGCATAAACGCAGTTAAGATGGTTTCTTTGCCCAGATTTTTATATCTTTTTCAAAACTTGCCTATTTTTTTGACGAAGTCTTTTTTCAAAACATTAGATTCAGTAATTCTCCCTTTTATCTGGGGCTTTAAAGCTCACAGAATATCAAAGATACATTTACAGAAGCCAAGAGATAAAGGTGGGCTAGGGCTACCATGTTTCCTACATTATTATTGGGCAGCGAATGCCAGGGCCCTTGTTTATTGGCAGGAGGATTATAAAGTGGAAATCTCGACTGATACACCCCCCTGGGTTGCCATTGAAAAAAATGGAATTAAAAATAGTTCGCTTCCATCTATTCTCTTTTCAGCCTCTGGATTGCTTGCATCTGTTAAGATAGATAATTTTATTGTTTCAAACTGTTTGAGAATATGGCATCAAATTAAGAAGGGCTGTAAATTACCTGACACTGCTATTTCTGCCCCAGTATATCGTAATCATGCATTTCCCCCTTCAATCTCTGATATGACATTCAATACCTGGAGGCTGAGTGGTATAGTCACCCTGGAGGATTTATATATTAACAAACATTTTGCCTCATTTTCCCAGCTAAAAGAAAAGTTCTCTCTTCCCACAACACACTTTTTTCGACATTTACAGATCAGAAATTATGTACGTCATGCAATACCCAATTTTGAATCCCTGCCGAAAGAAAGAAGGATTTATAGGCTATTGTTGGGCTCACCTGATTCCAAACATCTGGTTTCAGATTTTGTAAGTGTATTTTCTCTAGAAGCGAGTTATTCTACACATTTTTTGAAGAATGCTTGGGAGGAGGAACTGGGTATACAGATTGAGACTGATGTATGGGAGGAGAACCTCAGCAGAATTCGATCTTGTTCTATTAATTCTAGGCATCAGTTAATTCAGTTTAAGGTGATGCATAGACTGCACTATTCAAAATCTAAATTGCACAGAATTTTTCCTACTATATCTCCTATTTGTGACCGGTGTAAATCTGCAGAAGGCTCTCTGACCCATCTCTTTTGGACATGTCCTAAACTTTACGATTTTTGGTGTGACATATTTAAGTGGTTTTCTGACATGTATGCTTGTGTTTTTACACCTGATCCAGAAATTGCATTGTTTGGGTGTTCTGTTTCTCTATTAGATCATAATGTGTCTGTCCAAAGTACCATAATTTACGGAATGATTATTGCTAAGAGTGTCATTCTAAGGCTGTGGAAAATAGAAACTGTTCCTCAGTTTAAGACCTGGTTGACCTATATTACTGGAATATTGCACATGGAAAGAGTCACATGGAAAGGTATGGAGTTATGGTTAATGTAGATAAATTTTACAGTATATGGCAACCATTTTTGGACCTTTTGGACAAATATAATGTTACTTAAACCAGTAATATAATGCTTAGTATGCTGTCTGCCCCCTTTTGAGTGCTTTTGTTTTCACTTGAAACTGCCAATATGCCCTGATTACTCTTAAAGGTATTTTTTATTTTATTTTAAATTATTATTATTATTTTTATTATTACTATTATTCTTGTACTTTTGTATTTTAATTTATTATTATTATTATTTTAATGTATTTTGTTGTTGTTTGGTTTGGTGTTTGTTATGCAATGTAAAATGAATAAAAATATTATAAAAAAAAAAAAAAAAAAAAAAAAAAAACCGTGCCTAAGCTCCTGAGAAAAACACTGCACTGGCATTCAGAAAGAAATAGAGAGCACAAGACAAAGAGAAAGCTGCGGTCCAAATCATGTGTTAAACTCCCTGGACCTGTGGCGCCTCAATGTTTTCTTGTGGCTTTATGATTGACACTGTAAATAAAGTGATGGCTACAAACGGCATCATTTAAATATTGAATATTGTGAACAGACCATGTTAAGAGGCAGCACGGAGCCTCAAAGGAATATGCCCGGGTATAGATCACACAATAGAGAGCAGATCCAGACACACTACCCACTGAGCAGGGCCTGGAAACCATGGTGAAAACGACAATAGATCAAAGGCCTGCTCTCAGCTGACTCAGGGAAACACGCATGGTTTTTAGAGTGTTTATGCGAAAGAAGGGGGAGGGTGAGAGCGGGTCATATATGAGGGAGGCCAATGCAGAAGACAAAAAATGACGAATGGGATAGAAAGAAGAGGATGTTGTTGTATATGCAGCCACTCATTTGTTTACCGGTGTGTCCTCCTTGTTTACAAGACTACGTTCTTGATTAGAGACAGTTCTGTATCCTCGCAGATGACACATTTGGATCCTTCTCAAGAGCTCAGATCTTTCCCTTGTTTCTCAACGAGGCCCCTCGGTAGATGTAACTGCAGAAACATTTCAGTTGACGTTGACCTCAAAGCCTTGGACTGGCACACAGCGCAGGGTAGTATGGGATGTGGACCCAAAACCCTGCGGCCTTCCAGCCAGTTCTGGCAGGTGATGAAAGCCACCAGTCCGAAGGGGGGCGCCTGTTAGGAGATAAAGACCAAGGGGTGAAGGGGGGATGGCAGCTGCCATTAGAGGGGCTACACTGCGGGCACACTGAGGCCCCCTTAGGCGGCTTCTTCACAGAGCGCTCCTGTCAGAGCTGCCATTATCTTATTCTGGCAGGACTTCAATGGAGGCCTTATCACCCTAATGGACACAAGAGGTGCTGACAACAGTGCAAGCCCCAACCCCCGTCCCTCATCCAGCGCTCGCAACCATCATTACCCTCCTCTCGATTGCACCGTGCACAAGGAAAAGACACTCTGACCCCTATAGGTATAGAGATTTCGGATATCCTTAAGCGCTTTGATCTTTACCTGGGACCTTGAGATCCATGCGATAGCTACCTTTTTATACAATTAGGGATAAACCTTTTAAGGATTAACAGCTTATGTGATTTAAAGGAAAGTGAGTCTATGCATCATGTCTGTCATGACTCTGGAGACCTGTAATTAGACTGCACAGAACACTTCCTTCCTGTGGACACCATGCAGATTCTTTATTCAGTCCTTGCAGCTTCAGGGCAGCGATTCTCCATCTTGGATCCATTTACTTGGGTGGTCCATCAAGTAAAGAGGTTGCAGGCAGCAGGCTGTTTTCTTAGCACTGGTGTATGGCACACTAGAAGAAATTGTGTCTCAGGTCAAAGACAAATTAGTTTTACAGAAGAAACCAAAGTGGGCTGAGAAATACTGGGAACAGAAATGCACAACTTGTTTATATGTACAACAGACAAATCCACTTAATTCACTGGTCAGAGAGAATGAAAGCGGGACGAAATGTTGCTGCGGGTTTCCTTTGCCACATCACTGCTTAACAAGGACTTGAGGCTTGCTGCCAGAATGCTGGAAGCCTTGAACAGGGACTGCTTCTTGATCCGTACATGATGGAAGGTTTTGCGTCTCTCTCAGCAGGGCCACTTCTCTTGGTCAAATGAAAGCTTTGCAGCTGGAGCTGCCCTCCACTCTTTCAGACTCAACAAGTGTGGAACCCTATGGTGTACAAAACAGAAGCGTATGCCAAGGAATACAGCAATATTGGGGCAAGGCCTAAGCCAAAACACACTTGATTCTTCTTAGCGAACGGCACCCTAGGGTTCTGGCAAACGACATCAGGTGTGCTTGTGATTTGTAGAAGCATTTTTTACAGTACTGCTGTGGTTGGGTCTGATGAGAGCAACCCACTGCTGAACAAAGCATGGTCCCCATCCCTCACGTAGCCTGCAGGGACAGAAGTATCTGGCAGGACTGGAGTCCCCGTCATTAACATCAGAGCAATTCACAAGAACACTAATGTGACGACTTGCTGGTCGTCTTGCACAATCGTGAGTCATAATAACGCACCAATAACTGCTGGCTTACGAAAGCGCAATCAAGTGCTCCCCGATCCTATCACTCAATAAGTGCTCTGGCAAATTCTCCAGCTCTTGCCATCTTGGCTTTGGTGAGAACTTGGAGCGCGTTCAAGTTTCC
This sequence comes from Garra rufa, assembly GCF_049309525.1. Taxonomy (NCBI): domain Eukaryota; kingdom Metazoa; phylum Chordata; class Actinopteri; order Cypriniformes; family Cyprinidae; genus Garra; species Garra rufa. Next base: position 54,522,436 of record NC_133366.1, read on the forward strand.
AGCCATGCTATCAAAGGGGCTCAGATTTGATGCGTGCAGTCTGTCATTTTCACTCAAGGGAGAACAGCTACGCATGATGTTATTGAGACATGCTCTGGTGGAAATGGGGGAAGCAGAGAAATCCATTAACTAGTAAAATCCAGAAAGCAAGAGAGACGGTAAGTTGTTAGCATATGTTGTGTGGTGTGATAGAAAAGTAATGTGACTATCCAGTTAAAAATTATGGTGCTTCCTGATTTTTGAGAGGGAACTGATGCAATTGCTTTAAAGGGATAGTTCACCCTAAAATGAACATTGTGTCATCATTTACTCACCCTTGAGTTGTTACAAAGCCAAAATGAGACTTTAATGAATATCCAGTTGAATGAATAAGTACTTACAGTGGTACCAACAACTAAATTTGTAAGTATAACTTGTAAAAGAAAGCGCATGCATACTTTATTGCTTTTCTATATGTGACATTTATTCTGACATGTATGTGTCATTTGAGTGTCCAAATACCCCTGCTTGTATATTTTAAAACATGTGACTACACAAACAGGGTCATAATGTGGTGTGGGCCTTTACCAAACCCACAAGCAGGCATTCTTATTCCACCAGCTGTCTGTGTCTGTGTCTGTGTCTGTGTGTGTGTGTGTGTGTGTGTGTGTGTGTGTGTGTGTGTGTGTGTGTGTGTGTGTGTGTGTGTGTGTGTGTGTGTGTGTGTGTGTGTACCTGGTATTCATCACGTTGTGGGGACCAAATGTCCCCACAAGGATAGGAATACCAGTAAATTTTGACCTTGTTGGGACATTTCTCAGGTCCCCATGAGGAAACAGGCTTATAAATCATGCACAATGAGTTTTTTTGAGGAAGTAAAAGTTTGCACAATCTCCTGTGAGGGCTAGGTTTAGGTGTAGGGTAGGGTTAGGGCGATAGAAAGTACGGTTTGTACAGTATAAAAACCATTACGCCTATGGAATGTCCCCATAAAACATGTAAACCAGTGTGTGTGTGTGTGTGTGTGTGTGTGTGTGTGTGTGTGTGTGTGTGTGTGTGTGTGGTGGGTCAGTCTCGGCCCTCGCGTGGCTCTGGAGTAGCTCATATTTAGGTTATCTCTGTTTCTTTCTGTAATCTCCGAGCTGTTATCTCTTCATTGTGCCACTAGTCTCTGTAGGTTTTCCCTCTCATTCTTTTTTCTCTCTCTAGAGATGAATTGGGCCGATTGCATCTCTCTCTCTTTCATCATCACAGGGCTCAGAGATACGTGAAATGCATCCTTCCGTGCCCCACCGCAGTTCCTTCTGTTGTTGTCTGCCCAGAGTGTGTTTTACTTCGACATGAACTTGAAAGTTTGTTTTCAAACCCTAGTCTTGGCTAACGTACAAGAGAGAACAACCACCAATGAGTTCTTAATATATCAATTGTTTCTCCTAGACAGCAAAGACATTAAATGCTGAAGGACACTTCCTGAGAAAACACACTGTAAATCTCACACGTGTCTTCTGTAGACTCTCAGAAGGGTCGGATAAAAATTTCTAAACACAAACTGTCCGTTCTTCCAAGAAACATCCAGCTGTGCATCTCTGCGTCCGCATGACACTGAACAGCTGCTGCCATGTCTCAACTTGCATCTGTAAAAAAAAGAGCTGTGAGCCTCCTAGTGGAGACAAGGTGAAATCCTGTAGTAAACCCATGCATGCTTAGTAGAATACAGCTTAGCATTTCACAGCACCTTTGGTAGGATCCAGTGTTATTTTTCTGAAACATAAACCTAACATGACAAACAACACTTTTACATGAGCATGAGCTTCAGCTACTGGTTTTGAAATACAATTCTGACATCAGGTCAACGAGGCCTAATTCCTCTGGTCCACCTTAAGAGCCTGCAGGCCTGCAGTACACTACCATGGTCTGTAGATGGCAGTGTGAGACCGTCCAAACGGGCATTTTCATGGGACTTGTGGAGCTGGGGGACAGGTCTCCATTTAAGGTGGACTGGAGAAGTTTCTGTGACCTGGTAAAGAGATGAACTTCTCAGAAACCTGAAACGTCAATCTTGAAGCGCAATTAACGCACTAAATACACAGAATTGAGGTCAGTGTCACTGGTGATTGCTCTTATTCACAGCATCCTTGCTAATTTTTAAGTGATTCAGAATGTGTGGTTGGCACAGATATATTGGTAACTGTGACCTAAACAACAAATATGGTAAAACTAAGAGACTAGCTGTGTATACTTTGCTATACTTGTTTACTTTGGAGTAAATCTGAAAAATATCAGCCTTGAAAAGGCCAACTCTCTGGAAGTTCTGCAGAATTATCATTAAAACACATTTAGACAAGCATGTTTGTTGGATGCAACAGTGATGTGTCCCAGTTCCCAGTTGTGTTACATTTGACTTTGTGTGTAATGTGTATTTGTTTATGTTTACATGAATAATAACAGGAAATGTGCTTTTGTTTTGGTCTGCATTAATATTGTAAATCTGGGTACATGTGTTTTGCGGTCGGAGTCAGGCTGTGTCCCGGCCCGACTCGTGCAGGCTGATACAGTAAAGTAGATTAGCGTCTCTCTCTTTGTGCCGCTCTCTCTGGGTGCGCCGACTTCCACCGCCAACAGATTAATGGTACATTAGCGTTACAGCACCAGAGCCACTTACTAAAGCACTCAAGTACATGAACACAGAAGCTTCCAGCTATGCGAGATTGAATTCTCAGTGTTGCCACAGGGGGCGCTATAGAGTCCATTAGCATAAACTCTCTTCAAGTCAACTAATGTCATGATTGAACAACAGAACTTCTTTGGCACAAACATTTATCACCTTGAGTTCTAAGGTTTGTAACGACCACAGTAACGCAGAATGCATCTTATATACATTACGTACAATGAGGCTGTATACTTTGCATTGCATTTGCCGAGTGTTTGCATACTTGCGTAGAGTACGTTCACACCATCATGTATATGTGAGGTGAGTTTAATGTGTCCTACAATGAGTTTATAAGGAGCCGAGTGACGCATTTGGCAGAGGAACCACAGTGTTGTTGTACATCCTGTTTAACAGCTCGCAGAGTAAATGGTTTGTTACTGCTACAAGATCATTCCTGCAGGCAGTAAAAACTCTATAAGTATGAATAATCACTTTAATGTCTCAGTTGTTTCTCCTAGACATTAAATGGAGAGCAAAACGAGATAAATTCTCCAGAGAAAAAAAGTAATCTTGCATGTGTCTCATTTAGCATCTCAGAAGACGATGTCTCAAACTTTATGCTCTTATTGTAAGACAACTAGTGACTCATCTGGGTGTGTTAATCATTTTAGGAGAAACATCTGAGACAAAGTTCATGAAAACTTCTCAGTAATTGTCTCAGTAAATGCTAATAAATGCATACAATATAAATATAATGCAGTACATATGGGTGATTATTGAGAGTCTATTCTTGATGTTTGACAGGATTTTGATTTCAAATGCATGGTGAGGATCTATTGCTAGTGTTCTGCTGACAATAACGTGTGTGTGCTTCAGGGTGTCTGTCTGTGCTTGTTTGCATTCTCATTTAGAGAGTGTGTTGGTCCATGTGTGTTTGTGTGACATTTACCCTGTGACCCCTGCTGGGCTAGAGGTCATGTCCGTGGAAACCACGCTGTGTGTCTGGAGCCGGTCATCAGGTACCATCCTGTGTGCTTATAGAGGGTAACGCGGCAACAGTAACTAGGAAGAAAAACAGCTAGACTGGGCTGATTCACCCCGATTCACAGGGTCACACAATCCATGACTACACACACACACACACACACACACACACACACACACTCTTCACCAGCATCTCTCACTATCTCCAAATTTTAAAATTATTTGAAATTGAAATATTTGACAATTTTTGGTGTATATCTGATAAAATAAATGTGGCATTAGGGAGCAGAACATACTTATTTAAAAAAAATGAAAACTAGTATGAACCTCAAATTTTGGAAATAGGAAAGTAAATTATTCCTATACATTTGAACTAAAGAGCAGCAGATAATGTGCGAAGAAATTAAAGGATAAAAATAAACCCCAGATAAATACAGCAGCAGGAAGTTTGGCGCTCAGAGTTTTGGAAAATTTCCGATCTGGTCGTCCAGTAGATCAGCACTTCCAGGTTAATATTATCATCTTATTTATTACATCAGGATATGAGGTATTTCCACATCATCTTCCGTCTTTTTACAATGCATCCGTATCCATGTCAATGCAAGAAGAGGAAACGGATGGGAAAGTTCAGTGACTCAAATGTGCACTGTAAGAAGCATCACTATTTCCTGCTGTAACATCACACTGAATCTGAAGCTGAACTTGTGTTTCCTGTCAGATCTTGCAGTAATGTGGGAACCACCTTGGTTTCTACTAAACAACAAAATAACATTAAATCACTGCTGTGACATTTTAGATGCATGATTTCAAAGTCCACATGAAGCTGATGTAATTAAATATTACAAAATACTCTGTAAAAAAGCATCATCTGAAAGTCATCAGCCCCTGCATTAGGGATGTGGTGTTTGTCAGATTTCGTATATATTTTAAGGGACTTCCCCTTCCCCTTATTTTCTCTATGCTGTTATTGACATTTACCATTTTAATTTGTCTTTGAAGGTTAAACCTAATTTTAAATGTGGAATATCCGTGCCTATTCATATAATATGACATGACATTTTGGTTTGCAGAAAGGCAGCCCTTAGTAAGCAGACACCAGACATACTTGCTCTTTGCCAATAAAATGATTTGGCGGAGACTTCTGCTTGCTTTTACTGTTCTTTGCTCTGCTGCCAAGCCAATTCAAACTCTTAGAATATAATGATTTTTTTTTTTATTATTCTAAAGTCTTTGCAGAGTGTTTTACTTCTGTCTAGTCTTTGTGACACTCTGAATATATCTAGATAAACTCATCGGCATGACGTTAGGATGTTGTGAATGCTTTGGTATGTGTTTATCTGAGTAGCTTTTAGCATCTGGTTGTGTAGTTGCTAGCGTTGCTAAGGGTGTTTTTTTCTGAGTGGTTACTCTGGCATTACTGTACAGTTGCTAGGAAGTTGCTAGGTGTTTTTTAAGGGTGTTGCTATGCAGGTACTAGGGAGATTTGAGTGGTTTTAAGGTGCTTATGGGTGGATTCTAGGGCGGTGTTTATTTTGGTGGGGGGTTCTAAGGCTTTCTTAGTAGTTAATCAGTCATTACTGTGCAGTTGCTAGGTGGTTTCTAAAGTGTTGCTATGCAGGTGCTAGAGGGGTTTTCTAGGGTGCTTTGGGTGGTTTTAAGGTTATAGGTAGATTATAGTTAGTTTCTAGGGTTTTCCAATTAGTTCCTCAGGCATTACTGTGCAGTTGCTAGGTAGTTGATAGGTGGTTTGTAAGTTGTTGCTATGCAGGTGCTAGTGGGTTTCTAGGGTGTTTTGGGTGGTTTTAAGGTGTTGCTATTGGTGGATTGTAGGGTTTTTAAGGTAGTTACTACAGTTTTTCTGAGTAGTTACTCTGGCCTTACTGGGCAGTTACTATTAAGTTGCTAGGTGGTTTCTAAGATGTTGCTATGCAGGTGCTAGTGGGTTTCTAGGATGTTTGGGTGGTTTTAAGGTGTTTTAAGGTACACTACCAGTCAAAAGTTTGGACACATTTCCCCATTCTCTTTGATGGTTACTAGTTACTAGAGTTTTCTGAGTAGTTACTCTGGCATTACTTTGAAGTTGCTAGGTGGTTTCTAAGGTGTTGCTATGCAGGTGATGGGTTTTTTAGGGTGTTTTGGTGTGTTTTATGATGTTGCTATGGGTGCAGTCTATGTTGTTTTAATGTAGTTTCTAGGGTTTTCTGAGTACTTAATCAGGCATTACTATGCAGTTGCTAGGTG